>NW_006159689.1:1947311-1954968 GCF_000334495.1 Tupaia belangeri chinensis
TAATTATTGGGAAATGCATGGAAAAGACATTGAATGATAAAGCGGGGAGATTGATGTCTCTGTATTGACTGACATGCATGGCATTCCCTTTTGAAAAAGCAATGGAAGTCAATGTAAACTTATATGTAATCCAATGTAATATAAAGAAGATTATGATGATAAAAAAAAAGTTAAAAAAAAATGTCTAAGGCATAAAGCAGATAATACAGTATTAATTCACTTTTTTGTTTTCTTTTTTTAATTTTTTTTTTTTGAGGGGAGGGAGGTTTTTGCTATAGGGCACTTGCGCTCGCCAGACAGACAGAGAAAGACAGAGAGGAAGAAAACGAGAAATCGCCCCAGGGGAGTTGGCCACGCTGCAATCCATTCTCCTCCATTCTCCTCTCGGGATCTTGGGCACGCACGCACATGTGCCCTGAGTTAGTTTAAGCCACCGGTACTGGGACTCAAACCACTGTCAACTACATGGGAATCCAGCAACATAGCCATTACACCAACTGCTGGTCCCTGTTTGTTGTTTTCTTAATTGCCAGAGGGTGCATGCACTTTCCAGAGAGAGGAACATGCCCCAGTTGGGTGCAATCACATTGCGCTTCCTTATCCTCCACTTCTCCAACCTATCATGTATGTGCATGGGTTTGGGCATGCACATACATGAATCTGGCATGTGTTTGAAGCCACTGCAGCCAGAATTTGAACCCCACCACCGGCCATGTGGCATCCAGCTCCCTTAATCACTAGGCTATGGGGCCAGCCCCAGGAAAAAAATATTTAAATTGAAAACAATGTATATCACACTAAGTTCTATTTTTTTTTTTTTTGGAGAGATTTTCACTGTAGGGCGCGTGCGCTCGCCAGACAGACAGAGAGAGACATAGAGACAGAAAGCGAGAAATCACCCCCCAGGGGGGATGGTCACGCCGCAATCCCTTCTCCTCCATTCTCCTCTCGGGATCTTGGGCACGCACACACACGCGCCCGGCGTGAGTTTTAAGCCACCGGGTTCGGGACACGAACCGCGGTCGACTACGTGGGAGTCCAGCGACATAGCCATTACGCTAACTGCTGGTTCCCCCACTAAGTTCTATTATTGACAGATAATTTCTGTTCATGTTTAGATAATATATTCCAGAATTCATATTCAGTTACAAATATGTGTTTTTTAACTATGTTTTTAAACAAAAGGAAAGCACACACACACTATACGAATTTACAAAGTACAGAGGAACATACAGTAAGATGCCACCTATTCCCGATTAGCAGTTCCATTCCATGGGCAATGAGCATCAAGTTTCTTTACTTTCTTTCCGGAAAGGTTTTATGCAAATACACACATACATATATGTCTTTTTTTAATGGAATGGGAACATTCTCTATCCTGTTTTCCTTGTTTCTTAGAGAACTTGCCACACTGCATACCTATGCTTTGTATGATAGAGAGCGCATGCACCCACATGACATTGAGAGAAGAGTGAGTGAGAGAGGACCTTTGACAGGGCCTTGTCACACCTCAGTCCCCTCTTCTCAGCTCCATAGCTCCTCAGAATCTCGGGTGCCCACGTGCACACTCCAGTGTGTTGTCAGGGTGATCAGTGATCTGAACTCACATGGCTTCCAGACTGCAGTCCATTACTCTCCACACTCTGCCACCTGGCTGGGCCTCAACCTCATCCTTTCCAAAACTCTGTGATCTATTCCAGTGCAGAGACGCCATAACTCGTTAACTAGGCTGCTCACTGATGGGTATTTAGATCATTGCTATTCTTGCTTCACAAACGATGTACAGTGACCAATCTCAGAGGCATTTCTGGGTACGTGTACACCTGTAGTTAATAAGGTAAACTGGAGATTAAACTGCATTTTTAATTCTAGAAGATGTGGAAGACTGCTTTCTTAAGATGACCTCAGCAATTTCTCTCCCATCTCACATGCTTTTTGTATAACGTGCCACTGGCATTCCTCCCCCCCGAGAAGTTAATTCTGCACCTCCTTCCTCCGAGTCTGTGCAGCGGATTATGAGTGCTATAATCAGTGGACTTAAGTGATGTGATGCGCAACTCCGAGGAGGGGCGGGAAAAGAACATACCCTCCACCTGGCTCGGCGGTGCTCACTTTTGGAGACTGGCTACCATGTTGTAAGCCCAGGACACACGAAGAGACCACAGTAGATGTCCTAGTCAACCACACTATCCAGGGTCCAGCCAAGAGCCAAGAGCTAGCTACAACCACAAGATGTGTGGTTTCTCTTCTTGTGAAGCATCACCCATCAGTGAAGAGAATAGTTAACAACTGAGGCTTCATGAGACCCTAGGCCCAGTGTTTAGATATTTCAGATGAAACCTAGACTGCGTATGGCAAGCTATTTCTCCTGCCCAGTCTACGCTCCTAACCCAGACATGCAGTGAGAAATGATAAGCAATTATTGTTGTGTTGTATACCTGTGTTTTTTATTAATACAGCATGTGTATCTTCTCATTTTAAACATACAATGGTACTTGATCATTTTTTGGGGGGGAGAGGTTTTTGCTACAGGGCGCATGCGTTCACCAGAGAGACAGAGAGAGACCGACAGGAAGCGAGAAATAATGCCCCCAGGGAGGATGGCCACACTGCAATCCCTTCTCCTCCATTCTCCTCTTGGGATCTTGGGCACACACTCGGCGTGAGTTTAAGCCACCAGGTCCAGGATTCAAACCACGGTCAACTACATGGGAGTCCAGCAACATAGCCATTACACCAACTGCTGGTCCCGGTACTTGATCATTTAAAATTATTGTGCAATTGGAATACCAGAAGGAGAAGAAAGAGAGAATTGGGCAGAGAAAATATCTACAGTAAAAATGGTTGACAATTTTCCAAAATTAGGAACAGATACCAAACCACAAATGCAAGAACTTCAAAGAATACTGAGAAGGATAAATACCAAAAACATATCATACTCAAAATGCAGAAACCAAAGCCAGGAGAAAATCTTTACAGATCAAAGGAAAATTAAAAATCTTACTTATAAAGGGACAGGGATAAGAATTACAAAAAAGATTTTCTCCTTAGCAATTATGTAAACAAAAAGAGAGTGAAGTGAAATATTTAAAGTGTTGAAAGAAAAAAAAAGTCAACCTAAAATTCTACTTCCAGTGAAATTCTCTGCTAAGAAGGATGAGAAATAGACTCTCTGACAAACGAAAACGGAGGGAATGTTCCACTACCAGGCCTGCCTTAGCAGAAACGGCGAAGTTCTTCAGGGGAGACTAGTACAGGTCCAAAACGGGGATATACATAAAGACCGGAGGAACGATGGAGAATGAAGTATAAAGATAAAACAAAATTTTGTATTTTTTTATTATTATTTAATTTGCCAGAGGGCACATGCACTTGCTGGGGAGACAGAGAAGGAAAGTCGGAAAGAAGCCCCCATGGGGGACAATCATGCCTCGCTCCCTTCTCCTCCACCTCTCATTCCTCTCGGGATTTGGGGCACGTGCACAGATGCACCTGGTGTCTCTCAAGCAGCCAGTTCCGACCTGAAGTGCACGGCCAGCCATGAGGGACCGGCTGCCTTAACTGCCAGGCCACCAGCTAGCCCAGTATGTCTTTTCTTTATTGATGTAAAAGAGAACTGCTTAAACTAATCATGGCAACAGCAAAGAGCTGCGTGATTACTGCACAGGGGTGAGTGAAATGAACGGCTCCACGGTCACCGGGAACGGGTGGAGGGAGCGGGGAGTACTGTTACAAGCACCTGGCACTACTCAGAAAGCAGCACTGCGCACCGGGGGTGGGCCTGGACTCGCCGTGAACTTGTGTTCAAGACTGCAGGCAACTGCTAAGTTTGGGGGAAAGGCAGCATAACTGGTATGTAGAGACAGTGAAAGGTCCATGGTTGCCGTGCCGACCTGAGTAAATGACTTAATGAGTCAAATAAATGAGAGTTCATATTCCTCCGTGCAGACTTCCAAATCGTTTAAGTATACTGTCTGCCCCCAGGAGGTGAAGCAAAATTTCCACTCCTTACACGTGGGCTGGACACAGTATCTTCCTTCCAAAGATACCATATGGGAAGGTGGAAAAAGAAAGTAACTTTATGGTAGACAACTGTGACAAGCACTCCCTCGGTTAGGTGACTGAGATCAGCGTCAACAGTAGTCAATCACAGGATTACAACAGCACGTCACTGTGGTGTGATGTGATGAGAATGACACTTTCCTTCTGTGTCTTCCTCCGAGCTCATAATGCTAGCCTAATCATGAGAAAAAACAGCAGGTCGGAATCAAGGGATATTCTACAAAATACCTAGCCACTTCTCAAAGCTGTTAGGGTCATCCAAAACAAGGAGTCTGGGAAAGTGTCAGAGCCAACAGGATCCAAAGGGGACATGAAATGAAATGGAATGAGTTATCCTAGATGCACTCCTGGAACAGGGGAGCTATTAGGTAAAAGCTGAGGGAGTGTGACTAAAACATGGACGTTAGTTACTAGCGGTGTGGGCTGTGGGCTCGTCACCTGTACCTGTGCTATGCTACCGTGAGATGCACACGTGGGGACACTGGGCACAGGGCTATGAACTAGGTTGTTTTCCCCAATGTAAAACTGTTGTTAAAAAAAAAATGGTTTTTACTTTAAAAAGTGACAATGTAAAAAACAAAAATAGATTTACTGCAGAAAAAAGCTGTAATTAGTAAATTACAACTATTAAGCAACTGACATTAAGTTCCATGTATCTTTTCCCCAGCTGATAAATTGTTACATAGAATCATGTAAGCAGTATTTATAAAACCCACCAAGATTCTATTTTTTCCCAAAAAAGTATGCTTGTGTGCTGTTTCATTTCTCTAACAAAGTAGAGAGAAATCTGCCCCTCAGCATCCCAGTGCGGGCAGGACTGGGGCCCGGCTGTTTCCAGTAAGCTGACTCAAACGAACTGTGAGACCTATGGCGGGCCACCATGGGCTCCCAGGAAACTTAACTGAAAGGGTTAGGCACTGAGCCACCTGTCCACAAAAGCTGGCTCTGAGCTGCAAACTCGTACATTGCGGTTGGACAAAATGAAGTCAGCCTCTCCAGTCAGGGCCGGGGTGGGGAAGCCGAGAGCGGAGCCCTTTGGGCAGAGGGTGGGCAGGGAACAGCTGCGTCCCGGCCTGCACCTCACCTGCTACCTCTCCGCCTTGTTTTCCTGAAACGTCCCTCCATCCACTAACTGCGGCATCGGGGGTATTTACTGAGCTCTCCGTGCGTCCCGGGGGCTGTTCTCGGCACTCGTGTGTACTTCCTTAGTCATTCCGACCGCACAGACAGCCCTGGCTGCATTCAAAGGCCAGCTGGGTGACCTTGATGGGGCCGCTGGCTTCTCTGGCCCAGCCACAGTGGAGTGTGCAGGAGTGCTGCTGTGCAGTGGCTAGGGCCACCTGGGGCCAGGGTTCAGTTCCCACGTTGGATCTGAAGCCATGCAGTCAAGCCTCTGGACTATCTCTAGTTTCTGGAAGAGCAGCCAACAAGAAACAGGCTCTGGGCTACAGAGGACAGACACGTGCCGAGGGAGGGAACGGGAGAGAGATGAGATGAGAGCCGGAGGCGAGATGAAACTGCCACGTGCAGATAGTGCATCCGAGCTCCAGACGACAGATCAGAACTCTAGGACAAAGGTCAGGCCCCAGGTCAGAGATTTGAGAAGACCTTCAGAAAGCTGAGGGTGAAAGTAAAGAAAACACATCTCAAAAAGGGGGAGAAAAAAAAAAGAAAAGAAAGAAAAAGGAGCCCAAAAAGGGAGTGTGAGGTGTGAGGGGGTTGGGGAGAAAAGTGTCAGAGGAGGAAAGACAGACATTGCGGAGACAAAGAGGACCACGTGCATGTTCCCGTCACAGAGAGCCGTGCCCGCTGCCCTCCCGGTGCCAGCCTTGAAGGCCAAGCCAAGCTGAGCCCCTGGGGCGCCCGTGGTCTCTTCCAACCACAGTATCCGTCCAAGCTTCGAGACTGACTCAAGTCACCCCACTCCCAGGATGTGTCCCCTGAATCTCCTTGGGCAGGTAATCCTGTTTCCTAAGACCGCCACAGCCTCCCTGAGGACGGGAGGCCCTTCCCTCCCTAGACCCCAGAGGGCTGCAGGTCTCCCGTACAGTCAGGGCGCGGCTTTCGGTCCTTCCATGTCTCTCCCTTCACAGGAGCACCTCCCGCGAAGGAAGTGCCTCACACCCCACTCTCCCCGCTGAGCTGACGTTCAGAGCTGACTCAGTCCCTGGCGACGGAGCGAGTTCACGGTGACTTGAGAGTACGAGGGCATGGGGGCACACTCCTCAGCAGCCCCTCGATACACCCAGGGTTCTGGAAAAGACTTCCAAGGCTCTGGACTCTCCAGTACCCATTTTTTTTTTTTTTTTTTAGATAGAAAAGTACCTGGAAAGGTATGGAAACATGCCCACGTCTCTGAGCCCAGAAAGCAATTAATGAAACAGACAAAGTTCACTTACTGTCACCCGAGGGGGCGGCAAGTCCACAGCCATCCTTCCTTCTTAGTCTTCTGGCCAAGGGAGTGCAGGGTGCTGACAAGGCAGGTCTGGAGAGCAAAAGGGCACCATGAGGGCCTCTGGTGTCAAGGGACAGTTTAGAGAAAGGGTGTCACCACCCCTCACAATGTCCACCAGGTCCCGACCAAACGTCCCCCAAACAATGCGACCAAGCGAGGACCGTGCTTACCAAGCCCATGCCAGCCTCCGCCCCTCTGGTATGACCCACACTCACTCTGTAACGTGCTGCTGTGACATCGCCCGCGGCCCGTTAGCTGTCCCCAAGCACTCACCCCTTAGACACCTAGGGTCCTGAGACAGCCTCAGCTACAGCCCTGGCAGCCACAGTGCGTGCATTTGCGGGGTTGCCACGGTCGCACAGGGAGCTGGTCCTGGGCCCGCCTGCCTGCCTGGCCTTCCCTCCCTGTAGGAGCCAGAGTAAAGAGCATTGCCCACACCTCGCTTCCACTCTCTGCTTCCTGTGGTCCCGGGGCCCATCTTAAGTGGCCCTTGGTAAAGTGCATGTTCCCCCCAGATCAGAGTATGATGCAACCTGCGGTGTCCGGATCTGCAGGCCAACGCGCCTCGCAGAGGTGTGATCAGACATTGCCTGCCCCACAAGACGCAGGCCAGACACTGCTCCACTGTCCCTCCTAAACAGAGAGGACCCCCCACGACCATGGAGTGATTCATCGACTCCCGCACTGAAAGCGAAAACGGAACCGGGTATGCTCTCCTGAGGGTTTGCATGGACACTGGAGGCTCAGGGTCTGCTGAAAGCAGAGCCCTTTGACACCATCCTAGGGCAGGGTAATGTACACGGGCCATCCTGCCAGGGCTGGACGCTGCCCAGGGATGCCACCTCTTAGGCACCCACAGTCCTGCCCTCCCCAAACGTCCCAGCTGGGAGGAGGGGCAACCCCATTGGCCTGGAGGGCAGTGAGGGCCTGTGTGTCCAGGGAGGGCCTGGAGGGAGCTAAGATGATACTGGGCAGCAGATGCCAGAACTGACTGCCTGGGTCGGACCCGCGCTCCGGTTCAGGCGTGACCCCCGACACATGGCGCGACTCCTGCCTGAGCTGCGCAACCTGCAGCTGGCACTCCTCGCCCGCGAGCCGTCCACTGCCGCGGTCACCGCCTGCGCGCCGCTTCCCGAGCGC
>NW_006159689.1:1955590-1957486 GCF_000334495.1 Tupaia belangeri chinensis
GGCCTCCCGGCGTCCGCGTGGGCTGCGGGGAGCGAGGGGCGCTGCGAGGCCGCCGGGAGGGTGTTCCGGGCCGGGGCCGCCCCCGCCACGGCCGGCAGCCCTGGGTGTCGGTGGCCTTAGGGGACCCCTGTGCCGCAGCTCCCGCGAGTTGTCTCTTTCAGTCACTTTAATGTGTACAAGGACGGTAGCGAGCGCATCGGTGCAGTTTAAGAATGAAGCGAATACATACGTAACCCCGGCGTCTGCTTAGCAAAGAGCCTTACCGGAGTTCTGGAAGCTGTCCGCAATGCGCCCGCGTAGTTTTTCTGAAATGTAACTGAGATGGGAGCGAGATCTCTGAGCAGGTGGATAGGGTTAGTCCCCAGAACGGAGAGTGGGAGACAAGATTAAGTGCCTATAATCACGCCTTCGATACGAATCCTTTGCAATTCTAACTAGAAATCAATTATCAGCTCTCCACACTTGGTACAGAAAGCCACTTGCAGCCTGCCTGCGGTGAGAGCTAAAGCGACCACGTTCTGTAGCATTCCACGCCAGGAGTGTGGTCGCTCCTGGTCCGGAGAACAGAAGGCAGCTCCAACGCTATACTTTCCTGTTTCACCGTTTAGGACTGCTTGCTAACTAGGCTGGACACAAATTAAACACAGCCCTGAAAACACTGTGCAACTCGAGGGCCACAGTGAGCCTAAAACCCCGCAACACAAAACATCTGCACTGACATCTTAAGTCAGTGGTTTTTCCCATCTCCTAAAACAAAAATAGCTCACATATAGTTTGTTTATCAGGGCCTATTTAACTGGGTACTTCTTTACCTAGTGGGTGGCACATTTGGGCCCCTCTTCCACTTAGCTGGAAGCTTTGACTCTTTCCTAACAAACTGCTTACTATCCTCTCCGTTTTCTGGCGTCTAATGCTTCGTGAGCGTGAGACAGAGGACCTGGCCACCTTGTCCTGAATTCAACGCTGGCGCTGGGTCTCATCACCCAACCCCCCTGCATCATTACCAGCATACTTCATTGCTCAGTGTGAGGACTACTCCATATGCATGGGTCCCCAAACATTGTTTACTTTTGCAAGGCTTTTGGTCTTTATGTAAATGGAATATGAACACATACGGATATGCTCGACATGAACACTTAGATCTGTCCTGATACATTCAAGGCTTGCTCATTTTCACTGCTGTATAGACATTATCATTTACTCAGCAAAAATAAATATTGAATACACGTCCTATACCTGGCACTGTTGTAGATGCTGGAAGTTCACCAATAAGCAAAACCTCCATATACAAACAGCTTAAATTCTGGGAGAGTGAGAAGACAATAAACAGGAATAAATACGTTTTGAAGATAGTGATGAGTGGTGACAAGAAAAAGAAAGGGGAACAGGAGCCAGGGTGAGGAAGGAGGTAATGCAATTTTACAAAAAGTGGTAAAAAATCACTTGAGGTGACATTTGAATGAAGATCTGCAGAAGACAAGCGGGCCTCTTGAGTGTCTCTGGGAAGGCTTCCTGACCCAGTGAGAGGCACATCCAAATGCCCTGAGGTGGGGCATGCTGGCCGGCTCAGGGCACCGTAAGGGCACTGTCAGGGAAGCAAAAAGAAAAAAAGGGTGGCACCTCAGTGGCAAGGGGGCCAGAATGTGTAGGCTCTTAACTGGGTTTTATGTCACTAGATTTTATCCTAAGTGAGACCAAGACAGTTCTGAGCAGTGGAGCGTGACAGAGACAATCCTTGGTCAAATTTTAGTGGGGCTCCTCTGGGTCCTTTTTTTTTTTTTTTTTTAAACTGAGAGGGTTTTGCTATAGGGCACATGCACTCACCAGAAAGACAGACAGAAAACGAGAAATCACCCCCCAGGGGGGATGGTCACGCCACAATCCCTTCTCCTCCAT
>NW_006159689.1:1957722-1972454 GCF_000334495.1 Tupaia belangeri chinensis
TCCATTCTCCTCTCGGGATCTTGGGCACGCACGCACACATGCCTGGCGTGAGTTTAAGCCACCAGGTCCGGGACTTGAAGGACTCGAACTGCAGTCAACTACATGGGAGTCCAGCAACATAGCCAGCCATTACACCAACTGCTGGTCCCTGAGTCCTCTTTTTGAGTAGGCCTCAATCTTGGCCCTTTGGCCTACCCAGACTCAGTTATTGCAAAGAATCCTAGGTTAAGTTTAACAAAAACCCCCTCATCCTCTGTGTGTCACCACCCGGTATCTGAGTTCCTGTCCCACGGTTGTTGCATTAGCAGTAAGAGCGCCCTGCCCTCCTGTCTCCTCTGAGCAGTTTTCCATCTGGACCCCTCCCTGTTCCCCTCCTTCTATTCCTTGGCACTCAATCCTCACTGGCCCAGAAGCACTTGGAGCCAAGTGCCCCCCTCTCTGCTGCCACACACCTACTGGCTCGAAGTCTCCCTACCTCAGCATGAGGGTCACTTTCTCAACAAGGGATACCCTGACTTTCCTCTGTAAATGATCACTGTGACTGCTATGCTGAAACAGGAGGGTCAAAGGAAAAAGCAAAAGCCTTCCCCACGGAAAAAGTTATCAAAATCATAAAAAGGGAAATGATCAAGACGAGGTGTTCAGTAGAAGGGTTCAATTTTGGCTGCACACTGGGAACGACTGGAGAGCTCTAGAAAATACTGACGTGCTGCCCATCCCATGGTAACTGCTTTAACCTGCGCTCCAGTGTGACTGGGGCTCTGAGGACTTCGCCACACCAAGCAGGGCCTGGGTCCGGCAGTACCAACATCACCTAACAGCATGCCAGAGTGCCAAATGTGCAGGTCCCAGCCTAGATTTACCAAATCAGAATCTGCATTTTAACAAAATCCTCGGGTGACTTGTAAGCACATCAAAATATAAGAATCACTCCAACATATATGCATATAAGCAGGAGAAGAGGGCACGCTTTTAACTCGTGGAGGTGTGAGATCCTCCATTGCTCTCCATTCTTGACAATGCTTGGTTTGTTAGACTTGTCAGTTTCTGACAATCTAGTGGTTACGTAATTGTATTTTAATGCATTTAATTTACATTTTCCTGATTATTAATGGATGCGAGCATCTTTTCCCCCCAAATTGGTCACTTGTGTTTCCTCTTTTGTGAAATGTGTATTATGTCTTTAACCCAGATTTAAGTTTTTTGATTACTTAAATTTTGACTAGTAATACTTGAAAGAATTCTATTTTCCTAGAAAGTTCTCACCTTAGGTAATCAGACAGAATTTAAAGAATGGTTGTGGAGCAGGGGCATTACAGATGGAGCATTCGATGACCTGAAAGTTTGTTCCTCATGAGTACGAAAAAAAGAGACTGATTAATCCCAGAGACAAAAGCCAAGTTCAATGGTTTTGCCTTGCTGTCTCCACTCCCAATAAGACCTTTTCTGAGGTTTTTCTTTTCTCTTTGACAAAGAATCTATCACTGTGCTTTATGAAATGGGTATTTCAGCCTTAAGTGCTTGCCTATCCTGATAAACTTAGCAAAACTAGATGTCCGCCTCTGTAAAGCTCTTTAATTCACTTGTGAGATCACTGTTACAGGCTTGCTAACACCACTACACATTTCAGAAATGCTAAAAAGGACTAGCTAACTTGTTGAAGGAGATAAGCTCACTCTCTGGAAGAAAAAGCATCTGACTGAGAGCCGAATATTTATGCCAGTAGCCTTCAGAGCATGGGGAAGGAGTTCTACCTGACGGAGGTGGAAGTAGAACATTAAGGGTGAAAGTCACCCAGTTCACCTTCTCTCCAGGGAGGACAAGTTCCCTATTTTCCACCTTCCTGGTGGCTGGTAATCACAGCGTTCAAGGAAGCAGACACGGTCTAGGGGCCATGAGCAGTGCTTCCATAGCTCCACTGAGAATCCCTAACACGCACCAGTAAGTTAAATTGCAAAAGCTGCAGTTGCCTGAATAACCTTTACTTCTCAATACAGCAAAAACAGTCACTTTATGAGAAAAACAAATGAGATACCATGCATCTCTGTGGCTTAGTGACTTTCAATCTGCTTCAGAGTTTAGAACACACAACAGAAAGAAAGGTCAAGGATAGTGTAGCTGCATCATTTGCAGTGATTTTCTTCTCAGGCGAAGGACTTACCATTTGAAGAAACAACTAAAAACTGTTAACAACCACCACGTAGAGAATTTGCTTTTAAGACTGTTAAAAAACAAATTCTAGTGACAATGAGGTAGTTACAGGTAATCTGTGTACGTTTCTCTTCCAAAACATTCTTTGACAACTTCCTTGCATAACACTTACATGTATTTTCAAAAAATAGATTTTTAGATTTATCTGATGTCTGAATTTCATGGCTGTACGTTTATGTGAATCAGCAGGCTTCCCAGTGACGTTTATGAGAGCTCGTCATTACTAGCATACATCACTAAAAAGGAAATACAAATAGTACAGACCCTTCGATCTTACAAATTATCCTTTTTATACTTGATAATAACTTAAGAACACATTTTTAAATATTTACAGAAGCTTTCCAAATACTTCCCACGTTTCTGTATTATACAGACTCTGATGTTTGATCAGGTCTACCTTCTAAAGTTTAATCAACAATAAACTGGTCTTTGTCACTTTCTCCCCAGGATGAATTCTTTGATGACAGAACAAACTTTAGGCAGATTTACCACATGCATTTTACTTGTACAGTTTTTCTCAATTATGAGTCCGCTGATGATTAGTAAGCGATGAGCTCTGACTAAAAGCTTTGCCGCATTCTTTACATTTGTAAGGCTTTTCTCCCGTATGAATTCTCATGTGCGTCATAAGAGATGAACTCTGTCTGAAGGCTTTCCCACACACTTTACAGTTAAATGGTTTCTCTCCAGTATGAATTCTCTGATGCTGAATTAGAGCAGAGATTTGGTTGAAGTCTTTTTCACAATCATTGCATTTATAAGGTTTCTCTCCAGTATGGATTTTCCGATGAGTATTTACTGCTGAATGAGAACTGAAGGCTTTCCCACACTCCTTACAATGATATGGTTTCTCTCCAGTGTGGATTCTGTGATGTATATTAAGCCGTGAAATCCAGGAGAAGGCTTTCCCACACTCGTTACATTTATAGGGCTTCTCTCCAGTGTGAATTCTCTGATGCTGTATAAGAGCTGAGCTTTGGCTGAAGGCTTTACCACATTCTTTACATGCATATGGTTTCTCACCAGTGTGAATTCTCTGATGTATGATGAGAGCTGAATGGTAACTAAATACCTTTCCACATTCATTACAATGAAAGGGTTTCTCTCCGGTATGGATCCGATGGTGTCTGCTGAGCCGTGATATGGAAGTAAAGGCCTTCCCACACTGGCTACACTCATAGGGCTTCTCTCCAGTGTGGATTCTGTGATGCTGAATGAGGGAGGAGCACTGACTAAAGGCTCTCCCACACTCGTTACACTTATAGGGCTTTTCTCCAGTGTGAATCCGCTGGTGATTATTAAGGGATGAACTACCTTTAAACGTTTTCCCACACTCCTTACATTTATAAGGTCTCTCCCCAGTATGCATCCTCTGGTGTCCAATGAGAGAGGTGGTGAAACTGAAGGCTTTTCCACATTCACTACATATATAAGGTTTCTCTCCAGTGTGAACTCGTAGGTGCTGAGTGAGAGACGAGCTTTGGCTGAAAGCTTTCCTACATTCCTTACATTTATAGAGCTTCTCCCCAGTATGGATTCTCTGATGCTTACTCAGGGAAGAACTGTGGAGGAAGATTTTCCCACAAATATTACACTTATAACATTTACGTACCGTGTTGACTCCCAGTTGTTTAAACAGAATTGAATACTGCTGTAAACGTGGTTTCCGTCCTCTGGAAACAATTCTGGGTTTCCTTATAAGTGAAGATATTAGGCCAAGATTTTTCCCAAGGTCAATACCTTTAAAGCTCCTCTCCTTCATGTAGGCTTTTTTAATGGTAACCAATACTTTGCTAAAAAGTTTGTTCTTTTTGTCCTGTGGCTTCTCTAACTTGTCCTCATTTATGTAGGTTTGGCCCAACTTGAAGTCAAAAGGATCATCAACAACAAGCTTTTTCATGACTTCTTGATTCTCTTCTTCAGAAACTGTGGTTTCAAACAAGCTCTCCCATCCTAAAATTTCAAAAAAGCATGTAAGTCTTGCTTACTTGGGGAATAAAGAAAAATGACACTAAAGTATATAAGGACAACTCACAAATAACAGCCACAAAGTCTTAGATGGTGATGGGGAAAGAGGAGGAAGAGAGAGAGCAGCAGGACAGTCAACATGCCTGGACATGCCTGGAAGGGAGGCTTCCGAAGAGGCCTCTGTACGGCAAGCTGAGGAGCCCAGAGGAATGCTTTCCTGTAGGAGGAGGAGCCAGTATCGACCCAGTCCCAAAGCACAGACCATCAGGGAAGGGGGCACCTCTGAGCCACAGGCTATTCCTACTCAGCTCTCTCTCAGGTCAATCACCAGAGCACTCGGGTAAATTCCAAGGGAAAGTTGCAGAGGTGCTAAAAGTAAGAAGTGAAAGGGCAGCTGCCCCTGAAGAGCTCTGTGAACAGTCCCAAGCAGTGCTGTTCCGGACTCAGTGGGCTCTAAACAACACTGGGGTGAACAAACAATCACTCACTCGAGCAGTAGGTATTGTGTGCCCACCACACACCATGCAGAGGTCAAGTGGGAATTCAAGGGAACAAGCTAGACAGGGATGGCCCCTCCCTTACGGTGCACATTCTAGTAGAGGGTACCCACTGTAACTAGGTGACCAAGTCAGGGCAGGAGTGCAGAGGAATGACAAGAACGGCAAGAAAAGAAGTAAGAACAAGGCGATGTGTATTAAGAGTGAATAAGCTGATATTCCAAGATGAGTGATGAGGAAAGGAAATTAAAAGATGAGATCTAAATAAGGAGAAGTGCCAGGCAAAAATATCATGATTCCACGAAGAGAAACAGCTAACTCAAAGATCCTGAGGCAGGAATAAGCTTTCTGCAGTCCAGAAATAAACATACAGAGGACCAGTGTGGGCCCAGCTGCTGTAGAGCACTGGTCATGCAAGGGCCCTGCAAGGCCAGAAGCCATGTGGCCGACTGTAGGCTCAGATCCCCTGGACAGCCTGAAAACATGCTGAGAAGCTAGCAAACTGAAGACTGGGGGTTGTGGCATGGCAAGACCCCATTAAAAGCACTTTCTTGGGGGGCTCCCGCCCCTGCGCAGCCGCGCCCCGGACGGACAGCCCCCCGCCGGGTGCCCTGGGGCCAGGGGGGCCCCTGCGCAGCTGTGCACCAGCCGGCCGGCCTCCCTGGCCTCTCCGGCGCTGGATGTCCCGGAGGCCAAAAACAAGGTTGAAGAACTTGCAACTTGAGAAGATGATAGTTACCAGCCCTGCATTACCTCAGGGGAAAACAAGAACTACTCTGCCATTCTTAAGGAAGCCAGATACCCAAGGACAACTCACACTGCAGATCCCCACAACACCATTCCTGGTAACTACAAGATGACTGCTGTGCCGCATCAGCTGATAATCATCCCTGCGTACCAGAACTGCTTTCCTGAAACTGCATTCCCTGGAGACTCACCTACACTTGCGGATCTGCAGGAGACCCTCCCTTAATCCAACCCTGAGTGGAGTTTATGCTCCCTATTGCCAAAAACTTTATGAGCTGATGGTTGGAACTCGTGGCCTCTCTCCCTTTACTTGTATGTATCACTTTTTCAGTAACTCTTCTGGAAGACAACTGTATATAGCAGGGATATTGTAATGGGAGAGTGAGACAGGGCAGAGGGACAAACATAGGAAAAAAAATTAAAAAAAAAAGAGGAAGAGGAAAAAAAAATATATGTAAAAAAAAAATTGGATATTTGATGGCTGCAGTGAGCGGTATGGGCCCAGTTGGGTTCTACTTTATAGTATGCTCTTTTTACCCAATGGGGTTTAGGCCTAAAGTCAGACTTGAGTTCATGTAGAGGCATGTGTCAGCTGTGATAACTATTGGAGAGACTTAGACTAATTAAGATCACTGACAGATCATTTGGGGAGGGGTGAGGCACGGAGGGCAATCGGGGATGACAGGGACAATGTGGGAGGAGGATGGGTCATAACAGAGGGAGGGGGATGGGGAATCTAGGATGGTAAAACAAAAGGCAAGGTATGCAGGACACAAGAATTGGGAAATTATTTGTTGAGAACATATATGGTGACGTGCTTGATTGAGCCAATGCACAGTGTATTTTGGATGGAAAATTCATTTGTGTGTTGTGATGGGGAAAAAAATTATAATAAAAAATAAACTATAAAAAAAAAGAGAAGAGGATAGAGAAAGATAGCAAGTGAACAATAGAGAGGCAGGATGTTAGTGAGAAACAGATATGGTTTATTATCTGTTGATGATGACGTGTATAGTATTCTCAACTGGACTGGTCTGGGAAGTATTTCATGATGGGTGAAGTCTTTTAACAAGCAAAATGAGAAATAGTGATTGACTGTTTTAAAAAATTATAATAATAATAATTATTGGGAAATGCATGGAAAAGACATTAAATGATAAAGCGGGGAGATTGATGTCTCTGTATTGACTGACATGCATGGCATTCCCTTTTGAAAAAGCAATGGAAGTCAATGTAAACTTATATGTAATCCAATGTAATATAAAGAAGATTATGATGATAATAAAAAAAAAAGAAAATTCTAAAAAAAATAGCACTTTCTCTGTCATTAAGAAGTTGAAGAAGTCAAGCATGGTTTAAGCAGAGTGAACAAGGGAAAGGTGTTATTAGATCAGAAAAAGAGGTGGAACAGGGACCGTATTGTGCAGTCTTCCAATATTGGATGGCATTTGGAATTAAAGAGGATCACTTCAGTTGTTGTGCCAAATGGACTGTAACCAGAATGGAGGAAAGGGAACTAGAGCAAGCACAGGGCATCTGCTGAGGAGGCTTCTCAATCTTCCAGAACGGAAACAATGGGCTAGCATCAGTATGCAGTGGTGGAGATGGAGAGGTGAGCATGTTTGGGATTATTTTGGCTGCAGAGCTGGAAGGTGGCTTCACCTAGGAACAGAGTGTACAGAGGAAGTAAAAGAAAGGACTCAGGGTGACTCCCAGCTTGTGGCAACAAAAAGGAGATGGATGCCATGCCATGACATGGGGGATTATGGGAAGAAGAGTATCTTCCCGGGAGTAACTTTTGGCCAACCTTTTTGATTACTTAAGTTACAATACAGGTAATGGATTCACTGATTCAAAAGAAATTATTTTATTTTGCAACCAGTCGATGGTGTGATGGTTACATTGCTAGACTTCCATGTGGTCAACTCTGGTTTGAGTCCCATACTCGGGAGCTTAAAACTCACACCACATGTGTGTGCGTGCATACCCAAAATCCTGAGAAGAGAATGGAGAAGGGATTGCGGCATGGCCATCCTCCTTGGGGGTTGATTTCTTGCTTCAGTCTCTCTGTCTCTGTCTCTCTGGTGAGTGCACGTACCCTATAGCAAAAATCTCTCAAAAAAAAAAAAAAAGAAATGACTATATTTTATAAAAGAGCTTTTATTTTCCTAAATAAAAAAGATGTGTAATCATTTGAAATACAGTTTACTCATAAACAAATCATGCAAATATAACCATTGTTATATGTGACATTTAAATTACTAGAATTTTATGTATATGAAAAATCACTCTTACTTAAAAAACAAAAACCTTTTAACACTAAGTTTCCCTAACTCCCACTTCACTTAAAAACCATGGGCTTCTAGGCTCAGGTGCTGTGGCAAGTGGGAGGGTGGCACTGTGTAGTGCTTGGGTCACATGAGGGGCCTGGTATCAGCTGTCAGCCCAACTTACCCAGGTGACACATGCTTAGGACCCTGGGTGACTGCAAGGCTGGGTCAGAAAGGATCACCAGGTGGTGAGACCCTGTCAGAAAGCGCACTCTCTCTCAGAAGGAAGGGCTTCTTTCATCATTATTTTAATGGTTGCATAACATGTCTGATCAATGAACATATCGCCATTCAAGATCTCCCTTCCAGAGCCATTTGATTTTCTTTTGCAGCAGTAGTCTGTGTTATAAACTTTCTTTTACAGTATCTTTGCAACTCAGCACAACTATGGAATTATTTTAAGATTAATTTTAAAAATATATATTGAACTTTCTCTCTCTCTCTATCTCTTCCTCTCCACGCCACCATCTTTCTTTCCTTCTTTCTTTCTATTTGACCAGAGAAGGACAGAAAGTGAGAAAGCAAACCAAGACCAGGACTTGAACCGCAGTTGGCCATATGGGAGTCCAGCACCCTTAACCACCATGGCACCTGCCGGGCCCTATTTTAAGATGAATTTCTAAACTTGGAATGACTTATTAAAGCCAGGCTATCCCAGAGAAGACTGAATCAAGACTGAACCAATCAAAATCCCACTGAAGGTGCTGCTTACCACTTAGAGCAGTAGCAAAACACTGACGCACATTCCTTAACCCTCGGTGACGTGACACAGGGAGCCGGCATCTCACTGCTTTAGCTTGAACTTCACTGACTGTAAGTCAAGTCGTTTTTCAAAAATTGTTTGTGGATTCTGAATTCTCGTTCCTCACCTCTGCAATCACAATGCTCACGCCTTGGTACCGCAACTATCTACTCTGGATCTTTTCTCTTTGTCATACCTTTGTATTCCCAAAGCCACCTCAGCAAAAATAGTAATAATAATGGGGAAAAGCTGGAAACAAAAGACGGATGATAAAATATGTCTTACAATACAATAACGTCCTTTCAGCAAAGTATGCCTCTATTTACGAGGGCTAAAAACTGAAAAGACACTCAACTTGAAAACTGGTTCAAGACCAAGACACATAATCAACCTCTCTCCTGACAAACACCTCAAACAAATACAGTCTCAACAAGTAAATATTAAATAAAACAGTGGCTGATCACAGTTGGTAAAAGTTTTGGTGATTCTCTTCTTTCTGCCCCTCTCTAGCATCCATCAAAAATAATTATGAAAGGGACCAGCAGTGTGGAGCGCCCCTGCCCATCGCCCTCAGCGCCTATTTCAAAATGGCGCTCAACGGAAGCCCGCTGAGCGCTCAAAGCAGTAAACAACTTTAAGGAAGTAGGGCAGGGGGGAGGTGGAGAGCACGGGAACACCGCATGCAACCAATCCTCTTTCGAGGACTGGCTTCCCTGCTCGTGACCAACGTGCCAATTGGTCAGGGGCCCTTTATAAGGCCCTGGGGCAGGGAAGAGAGGAGGAAGAAGACTGTACAGAGCCTGGGGTAAATAAAGTGCTGTAGAGAAGACCGTCTCCGGGTCGTTCGTGAAGCGACACAGCAGGTGGTTTGGTGGTTAAGGGCACTGGACTCTCACGTGGCTGACCATAGTTCAAGTCCTGGACCTGTGGCTTGCTTTCTCACTTTCCCTCTGTCTCTCTGTTGAACAAGCATACCTTGTAATAAATTTTAAAATAACAATAACAATGATAAATTCAATAGATCATTTTTTTGAAGAGGTTTTTGCTATAGGGCATGTGCGCTCACCAGACAGACAGAGAGAGACAGAGAGACAGAAAGCAGGAAATCACTCCCCGGGGGGGATGGCCACGCCGCAATCCCCTCTCCTCCATTCTCCTCTCGGGATCTTGGGCACACGTGCACATGCACCCGGCGTGAGTTTAAGCCCCCAGGCCCGGGACTCGAACCACAGTCGCCTAAGTGGGAGTCCAGCGACATCGCCATTATGCTAACTGCTGGTTCCAATAGATCATTCTTAAAAATTATGTAATTAAAAAAAAAAAAAGTTTGCCAAACACAGACAATCTGATACTAATGATTTCTTTGCCAACCAGAAAGCTCAGAGCCAAATTTGAACTCAGTAGCTATCATTCTGGGCCTTGCTCCATTTGTATTTATTCTGTAGGTTTCTGGTGGAATTTCTGTTCATTTTATCATTATTCTAACAGTTCGTATCTTCAAAATGCTGGCAGAATGTGGCAGAATATATGTAACTAATAGAAACAAAAGCTCCCTGAAGTGAGAAAAAAGGACTTGACTCTTCAAAGCAAAGGGACCAGTGAGTGCCAGTGAGTGCCAAATAACAATACTAAAGACAAAATACACTCCTTAACACAGCCAAGTAAATTCGGAATTCCAAAGGAGAAAAGGAGAGCCTATAAGCCCTCAGGCCAGATCCACAAAAGGAAAGAAAGGCTGTCTCTAATGGAGACAGAATACGGAGCCAGACAGGGAGGACTTCTTACCACCAACGCTCAATGTCCAAAGGCAGTGGGGCAGTTCCTGATGGAGGAGAGAACAAGAAAACACTACTGCCAGGATTCTAGACCCTGAAGCAATTCCCAGAGGAGAGAAGGACGAACTTACTTTAGACATTCACAGATGCTGCATGTATGCCCCCTTCTGAAAACAGTAACTCAAGTCAAGTCATGGGAAAAACTGAAGCCAGACTGCAGGGATGAAAACACAGGGCTGGACAGGGAGGCTGGCCACCTCCTGCCAGACAGACACCAAGGCTGGAACAGCAGCCAAGCTCCAGACAGCCCCGCCCAGTGCCAGAATGACGACCAAGTCCAGGGCAGAACCGAAGTGGGAGCTCGGGGTGCAGCACCCACAAGGTGTGGAGACAGGCGGGACGGAAGAGTCAGGCTCTGGCCCACGTCACCGCGAATTTTCATGGAGAGTGAGAAGAACGGCAGGAGGGTACTGAGCTGCTGAAGTCCATCTCTGCTGTACTGGTTTCCCTCTTACACATGTATGTGTTTCTAAAAGCTCGCGGAGGAGCCAGCAGGTGGCATAATAGTTAAGGAGCTAGAATCCCACATGGCCCACTGTGGTTCAAGTCCCAGGCCCAGCGACTTGAAACACACCAGACAGGTGTGCGTGCATGCCTAAAATCCCCAGAGAAGAACAGAAAAGGGACTGTGGTGTGGCCATCCCCCTGGGAGTGATTTCTCATTTTCTGTCTCTGTGTCCCAGCATGGGAATGTGCCCTATAGCAAAAATCTCTCTCAAAAAAAAAAAAAAAAAAACTCACAGAAAAATGGGGCTAAAGTATGAGTTTACTTTGATGCAAAAAAATTTGAAATCCAAACATAGTTTTTCATAATATGCATTTCCCATAAGGTCTGTGAAGGCCCCTCACACACATGCTGTGTGTGCTGAACCACGTACAGTGAGTTACAGCCAAGAGTCATCAAAGTGAAAGCCCAGCATGCAACGAGGGACTATCACATCACAAACGCATGTTTGAACCACTAGAGGAAAACAAGAAAAGAATCCAGTGAAAATGAGGAAAAAGGCAGAAGATACAGAATCATATCAGACTACACAGTATGCAAATCATGAGACATTTAACAAAGTACAGCCCACACAGAGAATCCAACTCCCCTGAGCCCAGTGGGGCCCGTAATCCAAGAGGGGAGAGGCCAGCCCTCCCTGGCGCCCCCACCCGGCCTGGCACGTCGAGGAGACGACGGGCGCGCCCAGGCAGCTGGAACCCACGGTGCCCGTGCCCCTCACGCTCTGCACTCACCTGGACACGTGCCTTGAGGAGCTCCATGTTCCACCTTCCAGGGGTCCTGCCCCTGCTCCAACTGGGAGATGACCTTAGGTTTGGAAAAGAGAATCCCTGTTCACGGACAAGAAAAGACATGAGTGGCCACCCTGGATACCGACTCAGCCCGAGTGCCCAGGGCAGAGGGCCAGTGAGGATGGAGATCTCTTCAGAGGGGGGTTCAAGCTGGGCCTTGGGAGGGTGCTGGGGGAGGTCTCAGGATGAAAGTCGAGGCTCTGGCTGTGTGTGCCTCTGAGCTTAAGCACCCAGTGGGGCCCTGGGGGACAGACTTTGGAGGACAGGAGAACAGAAAGGATGCTTTCTGCCAACTCTAGCACGCCGAGACCTCTCCATACAGCCAAGGGGAGCAGCAGCCACTCTCTGTGAGCCCAGGTGAAGGCTGAACCTGGCCAAGCCCTCCGCAGTCCTCCCTGGAGGGAGACACATGCTCCCACGACAGACTCTGACCCCGAGACGGCCCCTCACCCAGCGAGACCAGGTTGCTGTAGTTCTCCAGCATCACCTCCCGGTACAAGGTCCTCTGGGCCGTGTCCAGGTGCAGCCACTCGTCCTGGCTGAAGAGCACAGCCACATCCCGGAATGTCACTGATCCCTGGAACGGCAAACCACTTCTGCCTACCCAGGACCATCTCACAGTGGGGTGACTGAGAAGCAACGCTGTCACAACTCGGGGTTCAGGGATTTCTGGACAACCTCTCAGTTACTACACAGATCCTCACCATGTACCTTCTGCGAGTGAAGCACTGGGCCCTCAGAGAGCCCACAAACGAGCAGCGCTTACAGCAGGGGACATCAGGACGAGAGGCACACAGGACTTCAGACTGGGAAGGGTCGAGCGCCCAGACCAACTGTCAGCGGACTGTCAGGAGGCCTCACACACGTGCCTGGTGGGGAGTGGACGGGAGGGCACCCGCTAGCCTGGGAGGGAGGTCACTGCCCCAGTTCTGTCATCACCTCAGGCCACTGTGTGTGCAGGGCAGAGGACACTGCCTCCGCAGTAGGGGGGCTCTGAGGATGCCCCCGGTAAACTGGGTCAGGAGGGCCTGGGGGGCAGGCTGCTCAGTCTTTCAGGGAGAGGCTGGGTGAGAGTCTCCCTCGTCACCAGGAACCTTGTTCTTCTCATGCCCTGCTGGACTGGGCCACAGGCACCACTCGGAATCAGTGGTACCTTTCTTTCCTTACTAAGAATCTTTTTTATTATTTATTTATTTATTTATTTATTTGAGAGGTTTCTGCTATAGGGCATGTACACTCACCAGAAAGATAGAGACAGAGAGACAGAAAGCGAGAAATCCCCCCCCAGGGGGGATGGCCGCGCCATAATCCCTTCTCCTCCCTTTTCCTCTCGAGCTCTTGGGCAGGCACACACACCCGGCATGAGTTTATGCCACCAGGTCTGGGACTCAAATGGCAGTCCAGCGACATAGCCAATTACACCAACTGCTGGTCCCATTAAAAATCATTTTTTAAAAGGCAAATTAGAAAAATCAATAAGCAAGAAAACAAGAAATGTTAATCTAGCACTCTACCACCAGAAACAGTTTTGTTAACTTTTGCTGTATGTATTTTCAGGTTTAAAAAACATGGTTCTGGGGGCCGGCAGGTGGCATGGTGGTTAAGGGCGCTGGACTCCCACATGGCCGACCACGGTTTGGACCTGGACCTGGCAGCTTACTTTCTCACTCTTCCCCTCTCTTGCTTGCTCTCATTCTGTCCCTCTCTGGTCAAACTGAAATAAATGAATCAAGTTAAATAAATAAAAAAAAAAAGAAAAAAAAAAAAAACCGGTTCTGTACTTCAACAGAAACAAAATATTATCTAGGTAACTGCATCCTGCCGGACTTGTGCATGGGCTCACTATCTCACTCTCTTCCCCTTCCCCCCTAGTCTGCCTCAAACCACCACCTGCGCTGCAGTCTCTACTGGGGGCCTTCTTCACCATCTCCAGGAGCCTGGCCCTGCTGGCTGCTAGGGTTCCTCTGACTATGCCTCCTGGCCAGGCTTCGCCTTCCACCTGCCTCTTAACAGAAAACACCAGGGCCCTGGTGCACTCCACACTGGCTGCACCGCCTCTCTGTGCCTCTCCTCTGTGAATCCTTAGTGTTAAGAAGTCACCTCCTCCCGTCTGTCCTCCACAGGGCAAAAACACACCCAGATCCCTCACAAAGCTCCAGCACAGCAGTGGCCTGGGCTTGGTGCCTCCTCAACTCCCCATCACCCAGTGCTTAAGTGTTAAGTCAGGGTTCACACTGACACTCCCCAAGGCCAGAGAAGCCCTTCCTTGGAGAGTCCCTCACCTTCCAGGCCCTCTGGTGGCCCCGTGGGCTCCACTGCCCGGAGAACCTCAACAGTGGGTGAAACAAACACATGGCCTCTGAACCCTGGAGGCAGCTCAAGAAAGAAGCACCTTGGCTCACCTGCACCTGGGCTGGCGGCAACCTCCGGGCCATTTCCCCTTCCCTCTAGGCCCTTTTGGAGAAGGCACCTGAAATGAACAAAGACGCCATGAGGTCTCTTCATCCTGGCTGCACTCCTGCCCTCGATGGCTAGGCCAGATCCGGCAGGTTCCTCCGCAGCTGAGCACCTAAAGCAGAGCCCAGTGCGGCTGGACTAGTCCTGAGCCAGAGCAGCTCTGGCCACCCGAGCCTTCAGTGGGCAGCAAACACACCCGGGCACCAGGCCAGCAGCAGGGCACGGCGCGCAGGGCGCAGAGCTGGAGAGCGAGGGACCGCGTGGCAGTCCATGCGGCGGCGGGGGCGACGCTCTCCCGCAGAAAGGAGCATTTGCAGGCTGATGCCCCTTTCTGGAACAGACCGAGTCCTCTCTTTCCTCCTCTTGGTTCTACTTCCTTCACCAGAGTTCTCAAAGTAGCTTAAATGTAAAGGGAAGCATTACCCACCTCCCGCCCCAAAAAGGGAGGGTTCGAAAGAAATAGCCAAACTGGCTTATTTCTTAAAAATAAACTTGTAACATTTAGAGGAAAGGAAGTAACTGAGCAAGTGACAAAATCGGAAAGCCACTACTGGAAAGCACTGCCAAACAAGCGACACCGACAACGAGTGAGCAGAAAAGAGTTTCGAGTCCAGGTCGGGCTGGGGCCGGCTCGGGTCGGGAGCCGCGG
>NW_006159689.1:1976836-1987194 GCF_000334495.1 Tupaia belangeri chinensis
CTCGGAGCTACACACCGTCCTGGGGACCAGCGGCACATCGAGCGCAGGGACACTCCTCGCCGCCAAGCCGCCGGGTGCAACTGCGCCTGCGCACGGGGCAGCCAACGGGCTTCCCCCCGACCGCGGCGCTCGGCCCTTCGGACTCTATTTCCCGGGCGCCCCCGCGGCGTTCGCCTCTACGGTGTCCGAGAAGGGGCAGCAGCCGCGCCGCCGGGAGAACGCGGTCCGGACGGGGCGGGAGACCCGGGAGCCGACCTGAGCTCAGCCTCCGCACGCCCCTGCGGTCGCCGACGTAGCGAGTATGACCTTGACGCTGATTCCGCCCGGGTGGCGAGAGGACTGCACGATCTGTTTTACAATGGTTTTGACTTTTAAGAAAATGATGTCTGATTGAAGTGACTCATTAATCGTAAAACAAAGCCCGACTTCTGGCACTGGCGGCCCTCCCTGTCTCCCCGCCGCAGCCACGGACCGGCCCGGACGTGCCTAGGACTGCGTGCTCAGTACACGCTGACTGTTCAAGTGTCAGACATGCGGGCTTTGCGGCGACAGACCTAACCAAAGGGCACTTGCAAGTAGAAAATAGAGAGATAGGGGCTAAGACGTACCTGGCAAATAATATGAAAAAGGTATCTGGGATCATATAGTTATAATAAGGCAAAGATAATTTCAAGCTAAAGATAATGAGTGAAACTGGACAAAACTGGCTGTTTTACGTTCATGCATCACTAATAAGGGAGATGCAAATCCAAACCACATCCAGGTGTCACTTCATACTCACCACAATGGCTGTCAGACAGGGAAACTTAGAAAACAGAAACCGAAAACATCAAGCATTGATGACGCTGTGGAGAAATGGAAACCCCGTATGTGGATGGCAGGGATGTGAAATGGTGCAGCCGCTGTCACAAACTGTGAAGTTCCTTGAAAAAATTAAATTTATAATTAGCATATGAGCCAGCAAATTCTGGCGATGTACTCCAAAAAGCGGAAGGCAAGGATTTGAACAAGCGTGTGTACAGCAGTGTCCACAGCAGCATTATTAATAGAGCTAGAAGTGGAAACCAGCCCATGACCACTGCCAGGGAAGTGGGTAAACAAGTGCGGCATAGCCGTACACTGGAGTATTATTCCATCAGAAAAAAGAAGAGATCCCAATGCATTGCTACAACATGGATGAAGTCTAAAGACATTACACTAAGTGAGATACCCTGGATAGAACAACAACAACAACAAATGATAACCCGAGGCACCTAGGAGATAGAAATCATGGATGGAATAGAATAATGGTTACCAGGGGCTGGGGAAGAAGAGGATGGGCAATTCGTGTGGAGTGGATTACTTTCCCTTTGTTGAGAAGTTCTGGAGGTGGACAGAGCTGCTGGTTACACAGCAGTGTCAATGCACTTAATGACACTTCACTGTACACTTACTGGTGGATAAATTTTATGTGTATTTTACCACAGAAAAGTAAAGATATAATTGCTTTGAACTATCGTCAGCAAAATAAAATAGCATTGCAATTTACAAAGTAAAGCTAACTCCTCTACCGATGGAGGACACATGCTACCCTCTTAGTCTCTTAATATTCCTTTAATGAAAACACATATAAATTTCAAAAGAACAAATCCCATACAGTTTTAGAAAAATACCATCTGAATACCAGAAACTGAAAGAGCTTGGAGGACATGCAGCAGCTACGTATTCTGGGATCCAAAATCCATCTACTAGAAAGATTTAGAGAAAGAAACCAGAGAGAATGAAGAGCAGGAACTAATTACAAACAGATTACTTGGAGACATATTGGTAGCGATACAGCAGACAGCGTATGAGACGAAGAAAGCCTGAGTGTTCAGGTTAGACCGAACATAAGGTGTTGAGCTCACTGAATGGAGGCTGAGGGGCAGGAAGGTCTACAAAAGCACATCTTGGATTGGGGCCAGCAGTTGGCATAATGGCTATGTTGCTGGACTCCCATATAGTTAACCACGGTTTGAGTTCAGATCCAGTGGCTTAAACTCACACCAGGCTTGCGTGCGCAAGAACCCAAGAGGAGAATGGAGGAGAAAGGATTGTGGCGTGGCCATCCTGCCGGGGCTTGATTTCTCACTTTCCGTCTCTCTCTGTCTTTCTGGCGAGTACATGTGTCCTATAACAAAAACCTCTCAAAAAGAAGGAGGAAGAGGAGGAGAAGGAGGAGGAGGCGGAGGAGGAGGAGGAGAAGGTCATCTTGGATGAAATATCTGATAAACAGAAACCCCTAAAAACAAGGAAGGAAGAAGGAAGGAAGAGGTTGCCTGTGTCTACTTGCTTCCAATCGATGCTAACAATGGGGTGGCTGCCGCTGGATTGCGTGATAAGGGCAGACTTACGGGTCCGGTGAAGTCAGCAGAACCAGGTTTCCTCCCTCTCTCTGCTCTGCTTCTCATGAGCTGCGTATGATGTGGGTATGTAAACAAAATCAAGGTTCTGCTGGGAAATGGGAAGGGAAGGGATTGGGTAGCCAACAATGCTCATGATTCAAGCAAACCAAAGAAGGCGCTGCCAACATCAGGCTTCTCGTCAGCAGCAGGGTTCTAGAAGATGGTGCGAAGCAGTGTCCTCATAGTCTAAAGTAAAATGATTTAGACTCAATGTCTCAGCTCCGTGAGCTTCTTCTGTGTTCCTCTCAGACGCTCTGACACAGTGCTCCATTGTGTCCATGGCCCTTCCTCGCCGATTGCGTCTGCCTCTAACTTCTTTGTGGTTGGTTATCTGCATTGCAAATACCTTCTCAGTTTGTGGCAAAAATTTTCATTCCCCTCTTGTGTAATATGTTAGCGAACAAAGATTCGTAGTTTTCATGGGCAATTTAATCATTCTTTTCCATCTGGGTTAGAGCCTTTAATGTTTTGCCGTTTATTTTTCCAAGTTTACCTTCGGGTGTGAGAGGGAGACAAGCGCCGTCAGCTGGCTCTCATGCCTCATGCCGCCTCGCCCACCGCCAGCCTGGGTCATGGGCACTCGTGCGTGGCATGTCAGATCAGCCTGGGAGCTGAACCCATGACCTCCACGTGGACCCCGCCGTGCTCAGCACATCACCGTGCCGCTGACTGAGCCAGCCCTCTTTGCGGACCTTCAGCACGCTTACTTTGACGAGCGTGTTCTCATATGTATGAAACGTCTTTCAATTGTGTGCTGTTTGTTTTACCCGTTTAGGACTCATTTGCATATGGTATGGGGTAGAATGCAATTTCACTCTTTTTCAACATGATTGCCCAGTTCATCCAAAATCATGTATCGATCATTTGTCCTTTTCCCTAGAATCTGTGATGTCAGTCTTCCGCGGAAATACTTCTGGATTTTCCATATATCTGTAGCTTATTTTAGGCACCTCTGTTTGGTTTTGTTCTTGTTGCTTTGCTGAAGGGCACATGCACTTGCCAGCGAGAGTAAGAGAAGTAGGTATGGGGGGAAGAGGGAGCACCATATGACG
Organism: Tupaia belangeri chinensis; assembly: GCF_000334495.1. Lineage (NCBI taxonomy): Eukaryota > Metazoa > Chordata > Mammalia > Scandentia > Tupaiidae > Tupaia > Tupaia belangeri. The sequence goes on from NW_006159689.1 coordinate 1,980,312, forward strand.
GGGTCACAGCACACCCTTCTCCAGGTCCCTTCCCTTCAGGATTTTGGGCACTCACGCCAGGCACCGGGCCCAGGACTCAAACCACACGGTTGTCTATGTGGGATCCAGCTGCAGAAAACCAGCCCGTAGGCACCTGTATTCTATGTGGTTCATCTTTTTACTATTGCCATGTGCTAGTGTTGCTTTGTTTTCAGTGTTTTGCCGTCAGACACATGTGCTTGTTGGAGATTCCGAGAGAGGGAAAGTGAGAAATCACCCCACAGCAGGAGTGGCCATGTCATAATCCCTTCTCCTATATTCTCCTCTCAGGACTTTGGGCATGCATGCATGTGTGCCCAGTGTGATTTTCAAACCACTGGGTCCAGGACTTGAACTGTGGTCGGCCACCTGGGAGTCCAGCGCCTGAACCATCATGCCATCTCTGGCCCCAGTGTAGCTTTGTGATGTATCTTTAGAGATCAACTTGTTTTATCCTTCCAGAGACATCCTGTTACCTTAGTCCATGCATTTCCTATGTACATTTTAGAATCAATGTTAAATTCCATGTAACTCCCTTTGGATTATAGTTTAGGATTACATTGAATTTGTGGATTAATTTAAGGAGCATAAGAATCTTTATATTGAGTTTTCCTATTCATGAACATTTATTTAGCTCTTTATGTCTTTAAAGTATCTTGGGCCAGCAGATGGCATAGCAGTTATATCACTGGACTCCTACATGGCTGACAGTGGTTCGAGTCCTAGACCTGGGGCCTTGAAACTCATGCCAGGTATGTGGGTATTCATGCCCGAGATCCCAGAAGAATGAAGGGGAAGGGATTGCAGTGTGGCCAACCCACTACGGGGTGATTTCTCACTTTCTTTTTCACTGTCTCTGTCTCTCTCTCTCCAATGAGGGCACACACCCTAAGGCAAAAACCTCTTTAAAAAATAAATAAAATAAAGTGTCTTAACAGTCCCTTTAAAGATTTTATCCACCTTCGGTTAGATAATTCCTAGGCACCCTACATATTTTGTAGCTACTACAAAAAGTATCTCTTTTAAATTCCATTTTCTGACTTTTATGCCTGGTATGTGGAAGGGCAAATAACTTGAGAACCTGTCTTATGTGTGCGTTATTTCCTATGTAGGTATCATGGCTAATTCTTTTCAACGTACTTGTTTCTTCCATGAGCACGAGAGAGAGTGCGCCCCAGCAGGGTTTTGCCACCAGGCTCTACCCACGGCCTTCGCCTGGCCCTGGGTAACGGACAGGTGTGTGCCTGGCGTAATCAGGAGGTCTCTGGCCGGGAAAAGGAAACCCTTCCCAGTGGATTGCCATGAGAGGCATAGCGTTGTGCTACCATGCCACATCTGGTCCCAGTTCTTGTGTCAACTTGACTGGTCCATGGCTGCCCAGTCGTATGTCATTCCTGGTGTGTCTGCGAGTGTCTCTGGACGAGATAACTATTTGAATTGGTGGACGGAGTAAAATGGACGGATTTCATCCAGTGTGAGTGTGTGTCTCAGCCAATCAGCTGAAGGGCTGAGTAAGGAAAGGACAGCCCTCCCTCGAGCGAGAACTCCTCCCTCTTCGACTACCTTGACAGGGACATTGGTTTTTTCCTGCCTTGGGACTCAAACTGGGACATCAGATTTTCTTGATGTTTGAGTCTGGACTGAGGCGTACACCATAGGCTCTCCTGTTCTCCAGATTGTCAACTGCAGATCTTGGGACATTTCATCCTCCATAATTGCACAAGTCTACTATTTATTCTCGCTCTCGCTCTCTCTCGCCATACGCACACGTACATACACACATCATAAGTATATTTATGAAACAAACGTATATATATGTATGTTCTATTTTTCCGGAAAATCCTGACTATTACGTAGGCAATGATATCATCCGCAAATGATGAAGACCGTGTGTTTCCCAGTTCAAATTATGCCTCTTTTTCCCTTACACTGACTGTACCTGTAGGGGGTGTGATTCTCAGAATTATTGCCTTGTTCTGATTTTAAAGGAAATAAATCATTCAAGTTACCTATACCTGAGTGCAATTTTTCTGTAGGCTTTGGTAGATAACTTTATCAGGGTAAAGAAGATCCCTAGATTGCTGAACTTTAAAACTCATGAATGAATATTGAGTGTTATCAAATGCTTTTCCTGCATCCATTTAGATAATCATGTTTTTCCCCTTAATCTGTTAATGCAGTGAATTACATTAATAGGTTTCCTAAGCCATTAATCTGCTAAAGTGCATTTCTGGGACAAACCCGTCTTGGTTTGTATGACATTTTTATGTATTTCAGTTCGCAAATGTGGCACTAGGGTTCAGTATCTATGCTCCTTGTTTGGCCTTTACATTTTATTCCATGGACTAACAATGTATTTGACTCATAAAATGGATTGTCAAATGATTGTTTTTCTATGCTAGACTTTTTTATGAAGAAATATGTGTTGTTGTAACACACGTTTCCATATTATGGATGGGTTTTGTGTTCCATGGAAGGTTTCTTGGCTTGTATGGAATTCTCCGGCATATTAATATTTCTAACTCAAAGAAAGAGGAGGTGAATGCAGGCGAAGCCAACGAGCACAGCTGAGAAGGTGAGACTGCACTCCACTCCTTCAGCTCTCACAGTTCCGCACGGCGGCCACCTGTCTTCCCAGAAATGCGGTCGTGTGGTCCTTCCGACACTCAGGACGTCGGCCCGCCATCACACCGCTTTCTCCAAAGCTCCCCATCTTCCTTAGACAGTGAGGTTCTCCGTTCACTGTTGCATGCCGTTGTACACACACAACACGCGCCCACACGTCAGTACCGCCGTTGTACACACACAATACGCGCCCACACGTCAGTACCGCTACACTTCCGCGTCTACTACACCCTCTAACTTCATTTGTATTTTTTATTAGGATTGCAGTTTTCATTAGTGTTTTGGTTCCAAAACTGCTTATGATTTGAGTGGTCTGTTCCAATCCTACTCTAATACCTACAGCTCCCTTCTGTCTGCAGTTCTATACAACACAAGAATGTTCCAGAATGCAAACTCTGCTCCAGTGGAAATGCTTTATTCATCCCTTGATGATCGATGCCCTCGCTCTGTGCCTACGGTCTCCAGTCGCTGGCCCCTCTGCCTGGCAGACATCAGCTTCGCTTTATCATACGATTCTTTCAGATCTCTACCAAAAACACTACTTCCGTAAAGGTCTTCTGTATACCCACTTATACCCACATACAAAAAGCTAAAGGCAGGCCCTGCACCTGTGCACAGATAACTCAACATGGACCAAAGGCTTAAATGTGAAACTATAAAAAAAAAGAACGAAACGTAGGTGTAATTCTTCATTATGCTGAACTTGGCAACAAATTCTAGATATGACATGTAAATAATAAAAAGAATATATATAATTTGGACTTCATTCAAATTAAAAACTTCTGTGCACCAAGAGATATTGTCGGGACCGGCAGATGGTATAACGGTTACATCTCTGGACTCCCACGTCATCAACCACATTTCGAGTCCCAGACCAGGTGGCTTAAAACTCATGCTGGGCATATGTGTATGCATAGCCAAGATCCTAGGAGGAGAATGGAGAAGGAATTGCGGCATGGCCCCACCCACGGGGGCGATTTCTCGCTTTCTGTCTCTCTGTCTCGCTCTGTCTCTCCAGCAAGCACATGCACCCTATGACAAAAATCTCTTTCAAAAAAAAAAGATATCATCAAGAAAATTAAAAGACAACCCACTGTACAAAATATTTGAAAATTATACATCTAATAAGGATATAGTATCCAGAATATATAAACAAGTCTTACAACTCAACAGCAAACGGATAAGCAACTCAATTTAAAAACAGTCAAAATGCTTGAATAGCCATCTATCCAAAGAAGATATGGCCAGAGGTACATGAAAAGATTCTGAACCTCATCAGTCATTTAAAAATGCAAATGAAAATCATGATGAAATATCACACACAAATACACACACGAAGGTGATCATTTTAAAAGTGACAAGTAGCAAGTGTTACAGCACAGTTTTCAGGGAGCCCTTGAGCCAACCTAGTTACCCCCTCCATTTTTTTTTTTTTTTTGGGGGGGTTTTTGCTATAGGAGATGTGTGCTCGTCACAGAGAGAGAGAGACAGAGAAACAGAAAGTGAGAAATCACCCCCTAGGGGGGATGGCCATGCCTCAATCCCTTCTCCTCCATTCTCGGAATCTTGTGTCCACACACACGCATGCCTGGCGTGAGTTTAAGCCACCGTCGGGACTCAAACTGTGGTTAACTACATGGGAGTCCAACGACATAGCCATTATGCCATCTGCTGGTCCCACCTCCCTTTCTTCATTGCAGTTCTCAGGAACAACGGTAGACTTTTCTGGGCAGTTTTCGCAAGCCGTGGGAAGCCAGCACATCATGACTCCTCAGCTTCTGGTGTATTTCCACCCCAGATAATCATTCATTTTGTTCCATGTTGGATTTCCCTAGTTTTTAATGAGGTCGAATATATGTTCATATTGTTCCTGATATTTGGAAATCCTTTTTAGTGAAATGACTGCTCAGATATTTTACCCATGTTTCTAATGTGTAATCTGTCTTATTATTGACTCACAGAAATTCATCCTACATTTTGAGGGACTAACAGATGGCGTAACAGCTACGGTGCTGGACTCACATGTAGTCGACTGCAGTTTGAGTCCCAGACCCTGCATCTTAAACTCATGCTGGGCACGAGTGTGTGGGTGTCCAAGATCCCAAGAGGAGAATGAAGGAGAAGGGACTGTGGCATGACCATGCCCCCTGGGGGGTGATTTCTCATTTTATCTCTCTCTGTCTCTCTCTCTCCGGTGAGTGCACGCACCTTATAGCAAAAATCTATTAAAAAAAAAAAAAGAAAGAAATCCATCCTACATTTTGCATACTAGTTCTTTGCTGTATGGAAGTTTACAGACCCAAATGGGGTCCCTTACATCAAACCCTAACACATGGCGTCCTGGGGCTAGAAAGAATGGGCTCTCCCGCACACATACCTACAGTAAAATCTATTGCGAGGACGTCGGGAGAGACACATCCTTGCAACATCACCACAACCTCACCCAGAGAGTGCTCCCAGGCGGCTACCGGCCCAGCCCTCTCAGCCGCTGACTCTGCCCTGGGCGCTGACCCCTCCCGCCAATAATCATCACTGTGGAGCGGTGTCTGCAGCCCTCGCATTTGGCCTTCAACCCCTGCCTCCCTTGGCCTCCCTGGGTGTCTGTGCCCCCACCGTTGGCCGCCACTCGGCTTTCTGGATTATGACCGTCTTTTCCTGAATACTCTCGTGTCTTTGCAGAGTCGCTCTGCGTCATTACAGCCTGACAGTTGCTTATGTCGTCTGGAAGCAGTGTCTCCTGTGCTGTGGCCGGCCTCCCGCTCACTTCATGCTAGCTGTCCTCTTGTGCTTTCGGGCAAAGTGTGATGACCTCCATGGCCTTACTACGGGGTGTCGATGGGACCAGCTGCTCGCCCTTACCCCTGTGCTGTCTGTGACGCAGCTGTTCATTTCACGTCGCCGTTTGACAGCTCCCTTCCTTTGCGGTTAATACTTTCTGGGCTTGTTTTAAGAACCTTTCCCGGGACCAGCAGATGGCATAATAGCTATGTTGCTGGACTCCCATGTTGTCGACCGTGGTTTGAGTCCCGGACCCGGTGGTTTAAACTCACGCCAGGAGCGTGTGCGTGCATTCTCAGAATTCTGACAGGAGAAGGAGGAGAAGGGATTGCGGCGTGGCCATCCCCCCTGGGAGGGTGATTTCTCACTTTCTGTCTCTCTGTCTCTCTGGCGAGCGCACATGCCCCATAGCAAAAATCTTTCCCTTAGGCCATGCAAATGCACATATGTTGAGTCACTGGGAAAGTCATGGAGCGTTTTTGCATAGAAAAATATGTCACGACTCTCCCGACGACCTAATAAATGTTTGCCCATCTTACCGGTTCGCATTTCCCACGTAGGCAATAATAAACCAGGAACTGACCTCGGAGTATGCATTTGCTTTCATGGGGCACCGCCTCCCACAGCTCCGCCGCCAGGCCGGTCTCATGCTCCCCTCAGCCTCCGTGTGCGTGTTGGGCGGCCTCCAGCTGGTTCCTCGGACCCATCTCGGGCCTGGTTGGGCTCCCGGTCTGCGCTGATGCTGGGAATGGGAGTGCCAGCTTATTTCAGCCTGCCCAAGAGCAGGCGGCTGGCTCGGTGACTGCCCAGGCCAGCTCCTGCACGTGGCAGAGCCCAGGAGTTGGACAGACTGTGTGGTCTGCAAAGCCTGGAACGCCTGTCTGACCCGCCCTTGTTTCCTGCCGCTTGGTAACACGTAACCACTGGATCGGTAAATGACAGGTTCAGATCCCCGTCCTGTTAACGGACGGGAAAGTGTCGAGCTGCGCCGTGAACTCCTTGGTTCTTTGGGTCCAGATCACTAAAATTAGAGATCTGTGCCTAGGCGCAAAATGAAACTGCAACCACGAATGAAGTCGGTAGAAAAGAGGATTTAATAGGAAAGGAAGAAAGAAAGTACACCCAAAATGGTTCTCGGGCGGACAGATTGCCCGGTGGCAACCGTGCTTGGGGCTAGCTAACCGTTATTTTATCACTAGAGGCCATGAATATTCATTAGTGGGAGGCCCTCTACGCTGCCCATGTCCTTCCTTAGATTTGAATCCACACGTTGTCTCCTGCAGCTGCGCACCTTCCTCACAGGTAAAGAAGGAGGGACTTGATCACCTAATGGCGCATGCCCAATGCGAGCCAGGCTGCCCCAGTTAGACGGCCCAGTTAGTCCATCGTCCTAATGGGAATGAGGGCATCAACCAAGACGCTTGCTTAGGTCATTTTTTTTTTTTTTTTTTGAAGGGGGTTT
>NW_006159689.1:1987226-1991100 GCF_000334495.1 Tupaia belangeri chinensis
AGACAGGAAGCGAGAAATCACTCCCCAGGGGGGATGGCCACGCCGCAATCCCTTCTCCTCCATTCTCCTCTCGGGATCTTGGGCACGCACGCACACGCGCCTGGCGTGAATTTTAAGCCACCGGGTCCGGGACGCAAACTGCGGTCAACTACGTGGGAGTCCAGCCATAGCCATTACGCTAACTGCTGGTCCCTCTCTTAGGTCTTTTTGATAAGAGAAAAATCTACAAATCATCCCTGTGTGCTTCCCTCCGGCCGCAAGGAAGGAAGATGGCAAACCGCCTCGCCCTCCTGGCGCCCGGAGCTAGATGAGCCTTCCGCCTTTCTCTTAGGCAGTTAGTCATGAGTGGGCAGCCCTATCACAGTCCCCCGCTCTGGACGCCGCGGTCTACGCTCAGTCTCACTTGGTTGAAATGGAGGGGCCGGCTGGGCTCCAGGCCTCGGGGCCAGAGGGGAGAGTCGTCTAGTCTGTTCCAGGACCGGCCCAGGATGCCTGGGCTCACGCTTCTTTCTGCACCTTCGAAGCCAGTATTCAGCCCGCAGACTCCCGCCCCATCTCCACAGCGCCTCCCCTCACTTACAACACATACCACGCAGGGACCCCAACCCCAGGACCGCCTCTCCATCCCAGTCCCTCACTCGTCACGTGCGCAGGTCCCTTGCCCGTCTCGGCTCACATCACAAAGCCTGCGGGTCAGCCCGAGCAGCCCAGCACACGCCTGAGAGGGGGTCGGCAGACCCTGTCCTGCACGGTCTCGTCGTAGGTCTGGGGCCATCCTCTCAGTCACTCTGCAGCCTTTTCCTCTCTGGTTTGTTTAATTTTTGAAGAAAATTTGTATTTTGGTTAGATATTTCTCTATGTAATAAACAAACAAGCAGTATCTTCCAACTCAGAATACTCTGGCATTTAGTAAGGAGTTCCTTAAAAGTGAAGAGTTCTCAAACATATTTCACACTTGAAATTCCTCATCGTTCTGAGGCAGATGGACACACAGCCCATCAACGTCCCCGAGCCAGAGACCAGGTGGGACGGCCATGTCCTCACAAGCATGTCCTGATAAGAGAGGGTGGACGTGTGAGGCCATCTCCACCCAGGGACTGACCGCTGCGCGAGCCCTGGACACCGACCTGTCTGTCACAATGGACATCCCTGCTATGCATGCGGGGGATGGTCTGAGTGTGTCAGCGCCCGGTGGTCACAGACAGTGTGTGCACAGGGATGGTCTGAGTGTGTCAGCGCCCCGCAGTCACAGGCACCCAGTGTGCACACAGGGATGGTCTGAGTGTGTCAGCGCCCCGCAGTCACAGGCACCCAGTGTGCACACAGGGATGGTCTGAGTGTGTCAGCGCCCCGCAGTCACAGGCACCCAGTGTGCACACAGGGATGGTCTGAGTGTGTCAGCGCCCCGCAGTCACAGGCACCCAGTGTGCACACAGGGATGGTCTGAGTGTGTCAGCGCCCCGCAGTCACAGGCACCCAGTGTGCACACAGGGATGGTCTGAGTGTGTCAGCGCCCCGCAGTCACAGGCACCCAGTGTGCACACAGGGATGGTCTGAGTGTGTCAGCGCCCCGCAGTCACAGGCACCCAGTGTGCACACAGGGATGGTCTGAGTGTGTCAGCGCCCCGCAGTCACAGGCACCCAGTGTGCACACAGGGATGGTCTGAGTGTGTCAGCGCCCCGCAGTCACAGGCACCCAGTGTGCACACAGGGATGGTCTGAGTGTGTTGGTGCCCGGCGGTCACAGACAGTGTGTGCACAGGGATGGTCAGAGTGTGTCGGCGCCCCACGGTCACAGACAGTGTGTGCACAGGGATGGTCTGAGTGTGTCAGCGCCCCGCGGTCACAGGCACCCAGTGTGCACACAGGGATGGTCTGAGTGTGTCGGCGCCCAGCGGTCACAGACAGTGTGCGCACAGGGATGGTCTGAGTGTGTTGGTGCCCGGCGGTCACAGACAGTGTGTGCACAGGGATGGTCTGAGTGTGTCAGCGCCCCGCGGTCACAGGCACCCAGTGTGCACACAGGGATGGTCTGAGTGTGTCGGCGCCCAGCGGTCACAGACAGTGTGCGCACAGGGATGGTCTGAGTGTGTTGGTGCCCGGCGGTCACAGACAGTGTGTGCACAGGGATGGTCTGAGTGTGTCAGCGCCCCGCGGTCACAGGCACCCAGTGTGCACACAGGGATGGTCTGAGTGTGTCGGCGCCCAGCGGTCACAGACAGTGTGTGCACAGGGATGGTCTGAGTGTGTCTGCACCCGGTGGTCACAGTGTGCGCACAGGGATGGTCTGAGTGTGTCGGTGCTCGGTGGTCACGGGCATCCTCGGTGTGCATTTGGGGCTGGCCTATGTGCCGGCGCCCAGGCTCCGGCCTCTGGTGGAGATGAGCAGGATCCGTAGCCTGGCCTTCCCTGTGTGCTCACCGGCCAGGCAGCTGGAGCTGGGCTGTGGCCACAGCATCGTAGGCCCCTTCTTCAGCCTCTCCAGCCCTTAGTCACCACCCCTGCCCGGCCTCCCCTCTTCTGCCCATCCCTTAGGGCTGGGGTGCCTGAGGCTCCGCCCTTGCCCTGCCCATATTCCACCCCATGAAGTGCCACTTCATCACGGAGGCCCCAGCTTGGTCTACCGCCCAGATGTGTCCCTCAGTTCCTCGCTCCAGAATCCAGGTGTGGGCTCGACCTCGAATCTCGGCTTCCCTCGGTCCCAGGCTGAACGCCCCGGTTGTTCCCTTGCTAGGCCTGCACAGCCCTGCTCCTGAACTGCACATTCTCAGGGGCAGCCCAGCCACGGGCTTCCTCTCATTCCCCCTTGAACTGCTTCCCCCCAGGTCTGGAGCCCACCTGCTCCCTCCCCTCGCAAGTGCAGCCCCCTCGTCACAAGTGCCCTCACCACACTTCTGAACCACAGACCACTGAGAGGGCCTCCTGCCTGCTCGCTGATGGCCCGTCCTCCACCAGGAGCCAGTGGGTGCTCTGACCCCGTGAACCTGCTCTGTGGTGTCAGCTGCTGCTGGTCCTGGGAGAGAAGGGCACGGGGAGAGCCACCACCGCAACAGGGCCCACGCCCTCGAGCACCTGCTCTGTTCAGCCCTTCTCAGCGCATGCCCCGGCCCAGCAGCAGCCCCGCACCTGACCCTTCCCAGCTTGTACAAAGGGCGGGGGGGAGGGTTAAGCGGGACCCCAGCCTCCTGACACCAGGCTTCCAACCAGGAGGGATGAGTGCACAGCTCTGGGAACAGAGAGCACAGGGCCCTTGGGTGTGGTGGCGGAAGAGAAAGATGGCAAGTTCTCTGCTGGCTCCCTCTGCCAGCCTTGCCAAATCCTCGAGGCCACCCTAATCCAGCCTGCCTAATGGAGCCCAAGCCGGCTCAGGCTCCCATTTGACGAGCCTGCTAATCCCTGTGCCGGAGCAGAGCGGACCACCTGTCTCCAGGGTGCCCTCTGCTCGCTCAGCATCCAAGAGCCAAGTCCAGGGCCCCCGACCTCGGCCTGGGGTGGGCGGAGACAGGGACAGAGGGCCCAGGGCCTAGGGAGACCCTATAAATGACCACAGGACCGCCTCCCTAGGGCTCCGTCATCAGGTGCAGGAGGTGGGCGGGAGCTGCAGGAGGGCCGCAGTGCCCTCCCTCCGTCAGAAGTAGTGTGGGCTGCTGGCTTCCCACCAGGCCGATGCGAATCCTGATGCCGAGTCCCCATATGACTGGGCAGATCGGTCCACTCCTTGAGGGCTCAGCACCTGGCTGCAGGATGTGGCCGACGGGACGTCTCTGCAAGGCTGCTGCGTGCTTGCTAACGGTAGAGGCCTGCCTTCCCCACCTCTTTCCTCCAGCTTGCTCGCCTCCTCTCCGGGCCCTGGGCCCACCCAGCCTAGCTCTTT
>NW_006159689.1:1991730-1992579 GCF_000334495.1 Tupaia belangeri chinensis
TCTTTCCCTCCACTCAGGTCCACTACAGGGTTTCCAAGGAGCAAGCCGGGGCCTGCCTCGGGCAGTGGCACCAAAAGTGCTGGTGGCCAGGAAAGGGAGGGAGAGACAGGAAGGGGGCACCCAGCAGAGAGAGTGAGAGAGAGAGACAGAGGAGAGGAGCAGGGAGAGACAGAGATGAATGTTCAGAGAAGAGAGACAGAGCCCGAGAGGGAGATGGAGAAACAGAGACATGAGACAGTGAGACATGACTGCGTGTGTGGTCAGAGACAGTCCCAGAGAGACAGCCTGCAGTCTGGGTCGGACATGGTCCAAAGACAGGAGAAGTGGAAGCCGCAGACCAGGAGCAGTGAGGGAGGGAAAGGAGCCAGCACCAGAGCAGCTCCTCCACCCACCACCCTGTGCTAGGAGGGGTCTCCGCCCCCTGGCAGCCTCTCATCTCCTCCCCAGAACCCTTAAATCCTCCGCTCTGGCCTGGCATCTGTCACAGCCTTATCCTGAACTGCCAGTGGCTGGCGCAGGTGAGTGTGGCCTCCGGAGAGCGGGGCTGCTCTGGGGCTGGAAGCTGGAAGCGGGGAGCTGGGGGCTGGAGACAGTGGCGGGGCAGGGAGCCTGCGATGGGTTAGGGGCGTGGGAGCAGGGCAGGCCTGGAGAGCTTGACCCAGTTGACACCATCTGTTCACCTTGGTTCAGCCGACATCTGTGTGCCCTCGCTCTCTCCAGGACCCCCGACTCCCTTCTCCCCCGACCCGGGGTTCTGCCCCACAACCCCAGGTGCCTAGAGCCTTCTCCTATCCAAACGCGTCCTCTTCTTCCCGCAGCGGGCGAGCCGATGGCGCCGCTCCCGGCGCT
>NW_006159689.1:1992748-1996042 GCF_000334495.1 Tupaia belangeri chinensis
CTGGAGCAGGCGCTGACCTTCGTGCAGGCTCTGATCCGCGGCCGCGGCGACGACGACGAGGCCAGCGTGCGCTGCCCCGGGGGAGTGCCCCCACTGCGCTCCGCGCCCCCCGAGCGCGTCGTGGCTGTCGTGGGCGCCTCGGCCAGCTCGGTCTCCATCATGGTGGCCAACGTGCTGCGCCTGTTCGCGGTGAGGGCCGTGGGCGCGTCTGCCTCCAAACCTCTCTCCCGTCCTCGCTCTTGGAGTGGTCGACGTCTGGGCTTCCTTGGCCTCTTCTGAAGGCTCTCTCCTTCAGTCACTCTAACTCGCGCATTTAAAAGCTGCGCCGCAGGACCGCACGCCAGAACCAGCCCACCGCCCCGACTGGCTGCCTGCTCTGCCTGCCACCCTTGCGGGCTGTGGCACGTCTGGGTCAATCCGGCCTGACCAGGGTGCCTCTTGCCCAGCAGACCCATTGCCTGGCGGCCTGGCCCCCCAGGATCTGTTTTCCTATGCAGTGTCCCCATTTGGGGGCGCGGGGCAGCCTACCGCAGGTCGCAGGTCGGGTCTTCTTGCCCCAGGGCCGGGTGGAGACCTCCATGGGGCGCTCTGAGTAGTCCCTGAGCGCCTCTGAAAGGAGGGCCCAGGCTGCCCTCGCTTCTGGAGGAGGGGGAGACGCCGGGAGGTCCGGTCAGGCTCTCCTCCTTGATGATTAATTTCTAAAACCTTATTTATTTTAATTCGACCAGAGAGAAACAGAGCGAGAGAGCAAGAGAGAAGGAAAGTGAGAAAGCAGGCCGCCGGGTCGGGGACTCCCACATGGCTAGCCCCCTTAACCACCACCACTTTCTGCGCCCTGATTATTATTAGCGAGAGATATTTTTGCTATAGGGTGCTTGTGATCGCTGGAGAGATAGAGATGGAGAGAGAGAAAGCGATAAATAGCGTGTGTGTGTGTGTGGGGGGGGGGTGTTTGTCCACAATCCCTTCTCCTCCATTAATTCCATTTCAAAATGTCTGCATTTAACCCTGCCTCAAGGGGCCTGAGAGGGGACTGCGGGCCTTCCCAGATCGCTAGCACCCTGCCCGAGCTATCCTGTGAGGGTGGCACATTCCTTGGGGCCCCCGGGGTAATCATCAGGGGCCGTAGGAATCGGAATTGGGGCCTTTGGCATTAGGCTTTGGGGGTTTTCTGTAGCAGTCACTCATGGTAGGGGGGCTTTGGGAGCTGTTTACTGGAGTTCTGGGAGGAGAGGGGTCCCCTGTCACCCCCACGTTTCGTGAATGGGTCTGGGCGTTCTGCACATCCTGTGAGTATAGGAGGCAGGCCCAGGGAAGGGCAGCCCACCGGCCTCGGTGTGAGCTGTGTCCTGACACGGGCCGCAGAACACAGGCGCCCAGCCAGCTGCCTCTGCCGCTGCCCTGGAGGAGAGCAGGCCTTCCTACCTCCCCAGGGGGCTGCCTGTGCGCCTGGCAGCCCGGGGAGGAGCAGAGCTCTCTGCTCAGAGATGCCACGCGCTGCCCTTCCCCTCCAGGTCACCAACACACGCACAGGCCCCCAGCAGCATGATGGGACACTGCACACAGACATGCCTGCCTGTGTGTTCTCACCCTCTGTGTCCATGGGGCTGTCTGTGCTCTGGCCCTGGCCCTGCCTGGGGCTCTGGTCCCTGTCTCCCTGTCCCCGTCCCTTGGTGCAGAGATCTCAAACTCAAGGAACTTCGGAGACCAGGTGTTCAGTTGGGAGAAGCAGGACCCGGTGCACCTAGGCCCGCTGCCTTCAGTTCGGCCCATCCAAGCTGTGCTGCAGACACTGGCCGCTAACTCGTAACTGAGAGAGAAAAGCTCATGTCCCCCTCCCCACCCTCGTCCTCTTCTATGGTGTCTTTCTTTCTTTTTAAAAGAGATTTTTGCTACAGAATGCATGCCCTTGCCAGAGAGAGACAGAAAGCGAGATGTTACCCCCTGGGGGGATGGCCACTCTGCAATCCTTCCTTCTCCTCCGTTCTCCTCTCAGGATCTTGGGCACGCACATGCCCAGTGTGAGTTTGAAGATGCAGGGTCTGGGGCTTGCACCGCACGCCCGCGTGGGAGTCCAGCGACCCCCCGCCTGCGGGCCTCAGCGTCTCTGACGTGATCGGACCCCTCTGCCCTCAGCAGCCTCTCCCCTGCATCCTTGCTGTCTTCCCGTCCTGTTGCGCTTGCTACCCCCACGCCTCCCGGTTGGTGGGGCAGATAATCCTGAAGCCGATGGCACTACTGCGTTTCAAACAGGCCCCTCACTAGGCGGGCCCAGCCTTGAGCCAAACACCCCCTCTTCAGCCCGCTCCGATGTCCTAGGGTAGGGTCCACCAGGCCCACAGGCAGCCCCCGGCCTCGGCCAGGTGCCTTTGCTCTGCGGCCCTTGTCGGGTCACAGATCACAGAGCCGGTGGGTCGCCCTGTCCTGTGCAGAACGCCCAGGCCCCGTTCCCAAGATTTCTGTCTCTGTGTGGCTGCCCCGGCTGCTCCTCCAGTCCCTACCCACGCCTCTGCCTCACGTGCCCCGAGTCCCTGCCTGTCCGCGCTCAGGCTGACGACCACACCCACAGCCTGCGTCCTCCCTCCAGATACCCCAGATCAGCTACGCCTCCACGGCTCCGGAGCTCAGCGACTCCACCCGCTACGACTTCTTCTCCCGCGTGGTGCCCCCCGACTCCTACCAGGCCCAGGCCATGGTGGACATCGTCCGGGCACTGGGGTGGAACTACGTGTCCACACTGGCCTCCGAGGGCAACTATGGCGAGAGCGGGGTGGAGGCCTTTGTGCAGATCTCCCGCGAGGCTGGTGAGCTGGGGTCGGGGCAGCAAAGGGAGCCAGCGCTGGCGTGAGCAGGCCCTCGAGGGCTCAGGGCTGCGCCGGGCCAGGGGACCCTTTCCTTTGAGGACTCACTTCTGCCTTGAGCTGCCCGGGGGCAGGGGGTTGGCAGGCTGCACTCCCCTCCCAGGCCCCTCACCAGACCCCTGAATGCCGGTCACGGGGTCACAGGCAGTGGCTGCCAGGTGGGTGTGTGGGGAGGTGTTGCGAGACCTGACCTTTGCATCCCCGACACCCAGGGGGCGTCTGTATCGCCCAGTCCATCAAGATCCCCAGGGAGCCAAAGCCGGGAGAATTCAACAAGGTGATCAAGAGGCTCATGGAGACCCCCAACGCCCGGGGCATCATCATCTTCGCCAACGAGGATGACATCAGGTGGGGCAGGTGTCAGGCAGGCCCTGGCTCCTGAGCCTCCCCCAGGACTCCCCCCCCGCCCCGCGCATCCCAGCCGCGCCCTCCC
>NW_006159689.1:1996148-1996836 GCF_000334495.1 Tupaia belangeri chinensis
GGCGTGCCACGGGTGAGGCGGGGGCTGTGGGGAGGGACCCCCGGGCAGGGCTCAGTGGGACTCGGGCTGTCAGGAGGGAGCCAGGCCAGTACAGCGAGATCCGCAGCCACGAACCCCGCGTGGCTCGGTGCCAGCAGGCTCTTCCCCAGCTGCGGGAGGCTGCGTGTGACACTGGGGAGGCCTGCGGGGAGGGACGACTTCAGGTGACCAGGATTTCCCTGGGGAGCCCCGCGGAGGGCCAGCATGAAGCGAGGTACAGTGGGCAGAGCGAGGTGGGCAGCCCTGGGGTCCAAGGGAAGCCAGGGAGTTTGCGAACACCCTACACCATTTTCCTGAGCACTGGCCTGGCAGGTGATGCTGGGCAGGGAGGCGGATGAAGATCAGGTAGTGACCGGGGCCGAGTGGGAGGGAGACCTAGGCCCTCACAACCCTGACCCCTTCCCACCAGGAGGGTCTTGGAGGCGGCACGCCAGGCCAATCTGACCGGTCACTTCCTGTGGGTCGGCTCAGACAGCTGGGGAGCCAAGACTGCACCCATCCTGAGCCTAGAGGAAGTGGCTGTGGGAGCCCTAGAGGACGTGGCTGTGGGAGCTATCACCATTCTCCCCAAAAGGGCCTCCATAGATGGTGAGTCAGGGACCCCGTGTACCCCTCCCACCGCCTCCCTCCCCCTCCTTCCCCCCTCCTA
>NW_006159689.1:2015604-2015840 GCF_000334495.1 Tupaia belangeri chinensis
CCCTCCTCCCTCCCACCTTCCCCCCCACCGTCCTCCTTCCCACCTCCCCTGTCCCATCATCATCCCTCCCACACCTCCTCCCTCCTACCTCTTCCCTCCCACCTCCTCCCTCCCACCGTCCTCCCTAGCATCACCTCAAGGGGGCGCCCCTTCCCCACATGGGTACAGTGGGCCGCACAACCCGACCTCCCAAGATGCCCGGAGCCTGTGCTGCTGAGTTCTGGTTCTGAGCTCGG
>NW_006159689.1:2015850-2027080 GCF_000334495.1 Tupaia belangeri chinensis
AATGCCGAGTGGGGCGAGCGAGGGAAGTGCACTCTGCCTACGCGCAGGCTGGAGGGCTGTTCTGTGTCTGTGTTTTTAAAGAGGAATTTTTGGTATAGGGCATGCGCTCCCTGGAGAGACAGAGACAGAAAGTGAGAAGTAACCCCCTTCCGGGGGGGTGGCCACGCTGCAATCCCTTCTCCATTCTCCTCTTGGAATTTTGGACATGCACGTACATGCACCTGGCGAGTTTAAGCTGCCAGGTCTAGGACTCGAACCATGGTCGATCACATGGGAGTCCAGTGATGCAACCGTTATGCCATCTGCTGGTCCCTTGTGTTTTAATTTAGTGCTTGTATTTCTGGTTCTACCGAAGACACCCTCATTTGGAGGTGAGGAGGGAGGGAGAGAAACCAAGGACATGGAGCGTCCTGTTGATCAAGCAGTGAGGCCACTCACCCCCAACTCCCCGCACCCCATCTGTCAGCCTCCGGGGTTGCCAGCGGGGGGCTCACCTTACAGTAGCTTGGCTCTTTTCCCCAAGGGCTGAACTGAGGGCGCCCTGAGGACATGCTTCGGGGCCAGCCCATGAAGCCCAGAGCCTTGCAGAGCCTGAGCCCTCGTCCCCAGGGGCCTCCTTTCAGTTTGCATGCATTTACTCGGAAGTGCCACGCTGGACGTGCATTTCACCATAAAAACGAGCGGGCTGCCAGTGGGGACTTGGGATGTGGGGCGCGAGTCAGTGGTGTCCTCGAGGCCCGGGGCGCCACCCTCCATGGTGGCCGTGTGTCGCGGGGCTCTCGTTACCTGCTGTAAGATGCCTGCTGGATCTCCACCCATGCATCTTCACAGCGGCATCCTAACTAGGAAAGAGAGGCAAGAGATGGGACCGGCAGATGGCGTAATGGTTACACTGCTGGACTCCCACGTGGCTGACAGCGGGTGGAGTCCCGGACCTGGCTTGAAATTCACACTGGGCGCGTGTGCGTGCAAGCCCAAAATCCCAAGAGGAAAATGGAGAAGGGATTGCGGTGTGACCATCCCCCTTCAGGGGTGATTTCTCGCTTTCTGCCTCTCTGGCAAGTACGCTTGCCCTGTAACAAAAATTTCTCTCAAAAGAGAGAGTGAGAGAGAGACGTCTTTCAAGTGGTGAGACTTCAAGACTGCCTCAGGGTGCAGGTCGCCCTGGTGCCTCCAGTTGGCTTTGAACTCACCAGCCAGATCTCGGTCACATGGTCACGACTAGCCGCAGCACGAGCCAGTGGCAAAGCGAGGGAAACCACGGTGGCTCAGACGGCCGCCTCCGCCCCACTTCGCTCCTAGGGTTCGACCAGTACTTCATGACCCGCTCTCTGGAGAACAACCGCCGGAACATCTGGTTCGCCGAGTTCTGGGAAGAGAACTTCAACTGCAAACTGACCAGCTCGGGTTCCCAGCCGGATGGCTCCGCCCGCAAGTGCACAGGTGAGAGCTGCCCGGGGTGGGGGCTCGGAGGCCCGGCGGCTGCGTGGGGGCCTGGCGCACTTCCTCTGGGCATCCCTAGGACAGGCGAGGAACGCATTGGCCGGGACTCTACCTACGAGCAGGAGGGCAAGGTGCAGTTTGTGATCGACGCTGTGTACGCCATTGCCCACGCCCTCCACAGCATGCATCAGGCGCTCTGTCCTGGGCACACAGGCCTGTGCGCGGCCATGGAGCCCACCGACGGGCGGACGCTGCTGCAGTACATCCGGGCCGTCCGCTTCAACGGTGAGTGCAGAGTGGCGTGACGGTGGTCAGAGACTCAGGCCCAGAGCTGGTCCCCCGTCTGCAGGCTTCAGCACCGCTGCCTCAAATTGCAAAATTCAGTGTGGTCCCTTCAGCCTGGAACCTTCAGCAGGTCACACACGGCTTTCCCCTCCGGTGCACACGCTTAGAGGACTGGACTCTGGCGTGCTTGGGGCACAGGTAAGACCACGGGGGCCCTGGCTGTGGCCGTGCTGCCCCTGAGTCACGGGCTTCAGGACACCCCAGCTCAGCCCTGAACTGCCAGAGCACAGCGCGTGGGTATCTGGCATGTCCCTCTGGCACCAGCAGAAGGTCTAGCACAAGGTCAGGGCACACAGTGTTTCCAGAAAGACCCCAGTGGATCGGGCTGTGCTTTCAGTGCAGGGAGAGAGCACTTCTGTTCAGTTACATTTGTTTATAAAGTCAGACTCTGCTCTCCCACCGTCACCCGGGCACCTCCCCTCTGCCACACTCTGCCAAGCAACAGCCTGCCCCTTCTCCAGACCAGCTCTGCAGCCTGGGGAGCTCAGAGCCGAGGACGCTGACCATTCGAGTCAGCGCCAGCGCCACTCCGACCGGTCTGCCCCTTCTCCAGCCTGGGTAGTTAGGCTTTCTCTCATCTTTTATAATTACAGTAAAATACACAAAACTTGGAATTTGCCATCTCTATCAGTTTTAAGTGTCCAGTTAGTGGCATTAAATGCATTCTGTGCTCCAGCAGTGGCTACCACTCTCCAGCTCCAGGGTTCTTTGCGTCTTGCAAACCCGAATCTCCAAATCTGCTAATCAGCAGCCCTGCAGCTGCCGGTCTGCGTTCTGTCTCTGGATTTGACCACTCCAGGCCCTCGGATGCGTGGGCTCCTACGGTGTGGTCCTCTGGGGCTGGCTCGTTTCACGTGGCATCGTGCCCTCGGGTTCGTCCAGCAGTAGCATGTGTCTGAGTAGTGCCCGCTGGGCCCAGAGCCACACTGCCTTTCACACTAGTCTGTGGACAGACACCTGGGGCATGCTGCCTCCTGACGCCCCTTTGCGCCCCCGCTGACGCACGCCTTCTGGGTACACAGCCCGGAGCGGCGCTGCGTCGGATGGTGACTTTAGTCGTGGTTTCTGAGGATCTGCTGTACTGATGCCCACAGAGGCTGTACAAGCTCCAGGGTCCCCGTTCCTCCAAACCCTTGTGTCATTTCCCGCCTGCTGGCAGCAGCCATCCTGGTGGGAGGTGGCATGGGCCCCTCCGTGGTGGAAGGGCTCTCCTTGGCCAGTGGCTCGCAGAGCTGCTCGTCCTGGCTGGTCCCCGAGGCCTCCAGGAGGCTGGCTTGGGTGGGCTGCAGCTCCAGCTGCGGGTGACGGGCTGTCCCCACAGGCAGCGCAGGAACCCCCGTGATGTTCAATGAGAACGGAGACGCGCCCGGGCGTTACGACATCTTCCAGTACCAGGCGACCAACGGCAGTGCCAGCAGCGGCGGGTACCAGGCCGTGGGCCAGTGGGCGGAGGTCCTCAGGCTGGACGTGAGTGGCATGCCCGAGCTCCGGGTGCAGCAGATGGCCCCCGAGCCCTGCTGGCCCAGCCCACCGGCCGTCTCCCTCCGTCCCAGGTGGAAGCCCTGCAGTGGTCAGGTGACGCCCACGAGGTGCCCCAGTCCCTGTGCAGCCTCCCCTGTGGGCCGGGCGAGCGGAAGAAGATGGTGAAGGGCGTCCCCTGCTGCTGGCACTGTGAGCCTTGTGACGGGTACCGCTTCCAGGTGGACGAGTTCACGTGTGAGGCCTGTCCCGGGGACATGAGGCCCACGCCCAACCACACGGGCTGCCGCCCCACGCCTGTGGTCCGCCTGGGCTGGTCCTCCCCCTGGGCGGCCCCGCCCCTCCTCCTGGCTGTGCTGGGCATCATGGCCACCACCACAGTGGTGGCCACCTTCGTGCGGCACAACGACACACCCATCGTCCGGGCCTCTGGCCGCGAACTCAGCTACGTCCTCCTCACCGGCATCTTCCTCATCTACGCCATCACCTTCCTCATGGTGGCTGAGCCGGGGGCGGCTGTCTGCGCTGCCCGCAGGCTCTTCCTGGGCCTGGGCACCACCCTCAGCTACTCGGCCCTGCTCACCAAGACCAATCGCATCTACCGGATCTTCGAGCAGGGGAAGCGCTCGGTCACACCCCCGCCCTTCATCAGCCCCACCTCGCAGCTTGTCATCACCTTCGGCCTCTCCTCCCTGCAGGTGGGTCCGCACCCTGCCCAGGGGACGGTGGGCACGGGGGCCAGGTGGGCACGGGGCACGCCCGGAGTTGGGAGTCTTCGACTTTAAATATCAGAGCAGTGGCATTTCTAGGGCCGCTCCTGTGTGTGTGTGCGTCGTGTGTGATGTAAGGTATGTGCTATGGACGTGAGCATGCAGGCAGACAGGCGTGGGCACACGGACGCCGACGTGCAGATGCGGACGCTACAGAGATACAGAGGCAGATGACACAGACAGATGACACTGGTAGACAGAGATGGTACAGGCCGGGGGAGGCCTGCAGGCCTGCTGTCTCTTCCGTAATGAGAACGCATTTGGGAGCGGCCCTTTGCCCACTCGGTCCTTGAAGGCAAACGGGTGGGTAAGGCGGAGCGAGGGCAGAGGCTGTCTCCTGGACCACGATGCGGTCGCCCTCATAAACTGAACTCGCTCTCCCACGAGCTGTCTCGCGTGTGGGGACAGGGTGAAGGGATATCCGACTGATTCCCCCGAGGCACAGGGGCCGGGACTTGCCCGGAGCGGAGCCCCCAGCTCCCGAAAGGCCGGTCTGTCTCATGGCCCAACGTGCATTCAGGGCCGACCCGCAGGGCTCTGGAGACAGCCCTGACCCAGCGCTGCGCGTGGCTCCCAGGCTGAGAGGCTCTGGTGTTTCCTGGGCACTGCGCACCAGGAGGCCGAGGGCTCAGGCAGCTGGGTGTGTCGACCTCGCAGACCTGCCGCCTTCTCCTGGCCAGGCGGAAGGGGATGCGACCGGTTTTGAGTGACATACGCTCCCCTGCCGACAGCTCTGCTCTACCCAGCTCGGCCCGCCACGCATATTCCCACCTGTGGCCTCAGCTCCTGCAACTCCCTGACTAGAAAGGGCTCCTGCCTTCCCCAGACGATGAGTCCCAAGTTCCCCGGTCAGGCCTGGGGTTGCAGTGCTCAGGGCATACCGCGAACGTGCCCCACGTCCCTGCCTAGAACGCTGGCCATGCTCAACTCGCGGTCAGCCTCACCACTGGGGCTCCCACATCACGCCTCCTTTCGGGACTGATGGGCCTTCGAAGGAGCCACGTCCTGGCCTCCTAGGTACGCATGCCCTGTGGAGGGCGCGACGTGGCATCGTGTTCTCGCCATCTGCCTGCACTTAATAGCTACAGGCTGAGTATCTGAAAGCCAAGACACTCCAAATCTGGAACTTTCAGCATATTCTGATGCCACAAGTGGAAAATCCCACACCTGACCTCATAAAAACTATACTACAAAAATACTGTATAAAATATCGTATGAAATGCCCTCAGGCTGTGTGGACGTGGTATTTATGATGGGCGTCATGTTTAGATTTGGGTAGCCTCCCCACGACGTCTCATTATATATGCAAATATTACAACGTTGGAGAGGACCCAAAACACTTCTGGTCCCGAGCATTTTGGATGAGGCGTCCTCGCCGAGGTGACGGGGCCTGCGGAGGCCCCGGGGTTTGCCTGTCAGCGTCTCTGCTCATCCCCTCCAGCTCCAGGGGCGCCCGTGACATGGGCAGGGCGCGATTCTTCAAGCCCAGGCGGCCACCCGGGGCAGTGCTGCTGGTTGTCATCCGTGCACTGCAGGCCCCTCCCCCGACCCAGCCTCGTTCTAACAAGAGCTTCCATGCTGCCTTCTGGACGGGGAGGGCTTTACTTTACCAGCCCCTGCGCATGGAGCTGCTGCCTCTGGGGAGGTGACAGAAGGTGCTCCTTGGTCCAGGTGGGCAGCTTAAACGCCGCTTCCTCCAGGATTTGCAGCGCGCTCAGGATCACAGCGCAGCCGGACGAGAGATTTCAACATCACCTGCCCTGTGCTCAGGCCCTGTGGGCAGTGAGCAGCCTGCCCGGATGCCAGGGCAACCCCTCTGGGTCCGCCTCTGCCAGCGTCGGCCTCGTAGCTTCTGGCCCCTAGCTTCCCCGACCCAAGGTCATGTCTCCTGTGGCCGAAGCCCACTTCCCTGTTCCCCGTGTCACTGTGCAGCACGCACCTGCACTGTACCGTGTCTGACAGTTGTCTGGAATTTGGAGGGCAGGGTCCTCAGGAACGAGGCTTGCCACGTGGCCAGATGTGGCCAAACTAGTGTGTCCACCCCTGCCTAGCAGAGGTGCCGTCCATCTAGGACTGGTGTGAAGAAAGCTCTCCTGGGCCTTCCCCCGTCAGGGGCATCTGCAGCAGCTACCCCAGGATGGCCTCGTGTCCTGGCACAGATTTTGAAGGCTTCCATTCTGCAGACAGGAGCGGAGGCCGAGAGACGAAGCGGGTTGGGCCGTGGCCCTGCAACCTGTGCTTGCCTCACTGCACCGCAGATGGCTCAGGGCGGGCTCAGGGCGCGGCACTGGCCATGTCGGGTCCAGAGGAAGGTGTCAGAACCAGCCCTGACCTGCCGGCGGGGCCCAGGGGCCTCCTCCAGACTGTTGCCCCCTCTTGGTGCTCCCCAGGCCTGAGCATCACACACAGGGGCCGGGAGCCTCTCACTGAGCGTCACACTCAGGCCTGAGTCGGGGACTGGGCTGGGCTGGCCTGGAAGGGCTGGCCTCTGACCTGGCATTGGCTCCTGCAGGTGGTGGGAGTGATGGCGTGGCTGGGGGCCCAGCCCCCGCACAGTGTGATCGACTACGAAGAGCAGCGGACGGTGGACCCGGAGCAGGCCCGGGGGGTGCTCAAGTGCGACATGTCCGACCTGTCCCTCATCGGCTGCCTGGGCTACAGCTTCCTGCTCATGGTCACATGCACCGTGTACGCGGTCAAGTCCCGCGGCGTGCCCGAGACCTTCAACGAGGCCAAGCCCATCGGCTTCACCATGTACACCACCTGCATCGTCTGGCTCGCCTTCATCCCCATCTTCTTCGGCACCTCGCAGTCGGCCGACAAGGTGAGCGCGGGCCGGGGCGCGGGCGGTGCCCCTGCGGGCCCCCCCGCCCCCCAGCGCCAGCCCCTGCAGACGGCTCGCCCTGTGGATCCACACCCCTGCCCGCTCAGCCAGCCCTCCTTCGCTCGCCCGCCCCTTCTCACCCGCTCGGTTCCCCGCGCCTCTAACCCTGTCACTCGCTGTACACCTGTCAGCCCACTGGTCCTTCAGTCCGCTGCGACATCACGCACCTGCGCAGTGGGACAGTGGCTTATTCCCGTGTCCCCCGCGGACTTGCCCATCTGCTCCTTCATCCGACCCGTTCTCTCGCTCATGCACGTCACGGAGGACACACGCCCACGCCCTCGTGGGGCGGAGGACCGTTTCTCCAGGGTCACCATCAATAAGCCTGCCTTCCCTCAGTCCCTTGCCCCTCAGGCCTGTGTCACGCGCCCTCCTTCCTGCATACACCAAGCCGTGCCATCACTGCCACTCTCGCGTGCCGCCGGGCCCCGCTCACCCCGCCCCGGTGACACAGGCTCCTCGGTCCCCGAGAAGTGGGAGCGGGGCAGGCAGGGAGGACGGCTGGGCCCCCCGCCTGCCCCATGTCCAGATCTACATCCAGACCGCCACGCTGACCGTGTCTCTGAGCCTGAGCGCGTCCGTGTCCCTCGGCATGCTCTATGTGCCCAAAACCTACGTCATCCTGTTCCATCCGGAGCAGAACGTGCAGAAGCGGAAGCGGAGCCTCAAGGCGCCCTCAGCAGCGGCACCCCCGCCCAAGAGCGAGGACGCAGAAAATCCCAAGTAGCGGGGACTGCGGACGGCCCGCTGCCCTCCCGTTCCTTCCTGCCCCTGGCTTCATGGTGGAGGCTGCGGAGTTCGGGTCCACAGTGAGCAGCCGGAGGCAGGGCGGCCATGAAGCCACGCGGGCAGGGACAGGCCTCGAGGAAGCACCGGACCCAGGCTGACCCGCCTCGCTTCCTCTGGCAGACAGCTTTCTGCCCGTGGTGGGAGCGTTCCTCCATCTGGAGAGGGGAGAGGTTCGATGCACGCCACACGCTCTCTGCCTTGGAGTTCAAAGCCAGCCAGGTGCGGTCCGAGGGCTCCACCCTTTGAACCCCGGGACCAGAGCCTGGCCGTAGAGACGGGAGCCCAGGAGCCCAACTGAAATACGGGGCTGGGCTGCGGGGGTGCAGCCTCAGGCAAGAGCACTCTGGGGTTCAAGGCCACTCAGGGTCGGGTCAACATTCTGCTGCCAAGAGGGCGACGCCCGGGGACAGCCCTGCGGGCAGAGGGGCGGGCCTGCGGCTGCCGGGAGTGACCAAGGAACAGGCGCACCCCATGAGGTTACTCGCAGTGCTTCCCGTGAGGCCTGGCCCACGTGTGCTCCCGGAAATCGCCCCCCTGAATTTGGAGACACGGTGCGACGTCACAGTGTGAGAAGAAAGGAGCAGGTGGCATTCGCTGCCCCGGTGTCCACGCGTTCCGTGTCGGAGCAGGGACAGGGCTGTGCCGTGGGAGGATAGGTGCCAGCGGCCAGCTTCGGCCAGCAGAAACACTCCTCCCTCGTCCTGCGGAGTCGGCTCGGAGAGGCAGGCCTGGGCAGGGCAGGAAGACGCTGGCTACGCTTTCACGAAGATTTTGTAAAAAATAGAAACCTTGGTTTCCGATATGGAATTCTGTCTCCTAAGGGAATTTACATTGGTTGGCTATTTGGTTTTATCAGCGTGAAGTCCCTAATAGCTAATGGTTGGAACTGAATCCGAGTGTGAACCTTGGTCGGTCGATGTGACCCCGAGCTGTCCCTGTAGGAGCCCCGGGGCACACTGGCCCGGGCCAGGCATCCTGCCTGAATCCGCAGCAGCAGGGCGCCCTCACGGCAGCCTGGCGGGCTCGCCTCCCCCACCCCCGTTTCCTGCACTTCTGGGGTATCCCCGCGGTGTGAGTGCCGACAGTCCCGCTATTTCCAAATGCATTCCCGGTGGGGTTTTCTCCCAAGGCAGCTCAGAGGCCAGCGCCCAGTGAGGTCCCCACTCTCTGTCCCCTAGTGCTGCTGCCCACGCAGCTCCCCGGTGAGTCCTGCATTTGGCGTCTAGTCCAGCCGGCCCCATGCTCCGGTCGCACTCCCATGATCCGCCGGCTCTTGACCCAGGGACAGAGCCAGAATGCTGCCCCCGGTGGCTGCGTGGAGAGGCTCCCCAGCCATGTCTCCCACTGTCCTGGCTTCCCGCCCACGGCCTTCGGGTGCTGGCCACTCATCCGTCTCCGGTAGGAGCCTTCCTCTCAGGCTTCCTCATGCTAAGAGCACTCATGGGCCACCTCCAGGCCAGGAAGTCGTGTTCACGGGCACCCTGTACCACCACAGTGTGGCCATGTTAGTGCACTCGCCAGGCGTTTCTCCTGACTTCTCTGCGTGTGCAGGTCTGACTTCTACAGGACGGCTCCTCCGCCTCCGTGTGCGTGAGATGCCCCCTTCTGTGGTTGTTTGTTTTTTTTGGAGAGATGTTTGCTATAGGGCACGTGGGCTCGCCAGAAAGACAGAGAGCGGCAGAGAGCTAGAAAGCGAGAAATCACCCCCCGGGGGGATGGCCACGCCACAATCCCCTCTCCTTCATTCTCCTCTTGGGATCTTGGGCACGCACACGCGCCCGGCGTGAGTTTAAGCCAACTGGGTCCAGAATTCGAACTGTGGCCGACTACATGGGAGTCCAGTGTCGTAGCCACTAAGCTAAGTGCTGGTCCCGAGATTTCCCCCTTTGACCTCCGTTTGTGGTTAGTGAAAGCTGACAGCTTCCTAACGGTGCCCCTCCTTTATTCTTACTCTTGTTTTATAAAGACAGGCTCTCGCCCTGCCATGACGCTCCTGCCTTAGCCTCCCAGCTGGGACTAGGCACCTGCCACCATGCTTGGGTTTTTTTATTACTATTATTTTATCAGAGGGTGAAATGCTTGCACTCACCAGAGAGAGAGATGGGGGGATGAGAAATCACCCCCAGAGAGATGGTCACGCTGGAATCCCTTCTCCTCTTCTCCCACCTTTCTGGATTTGAGGCACACATGCACCCATGCCCAGGGTGTTTCTCAAGCTGCCAGGTCTGGGGCTTGAACCATAGAGCCGGCCATGTGAGGTCCAGCTGCCTTAACCACCTCGAGGCTGGCCCAGCCTGGCTGTTTTGTAAAGACGATCCGGCCGTGCTGCCCGGCACCTCGCCCAGGCGTCCTGCCTCTGCCTCCATGCATGCTGGGATGCAGGTGCACGCCACTGTGCCCGTCTCGAGGTTGGACCAGGAATCTAACCCGAGTCTTCCACGTGGCTCTAGCCCAGGAGCACAGTAGCTGAGCTAGGTCCATCCCCGTGGCTGGGCCACGGCATGTGCCGTTCTGAATTCTCTGAAGTCCAATCAATCTGTCTGAACTTCTGAGCAGAGCTTGTTTTGCGGTGGCTGTTGTTCCCCAAACCCGTGGGGTCTCTAAGGCTCTCTGCCAGTGCGGTGTCTCCTGTGCTGGTAGGAATGAGCTGTACCTGAGGGCTTTCTCCGTGCCACTGGCACGGGGTTCTGGGGTGAAGGCGCATCAGTGTTCACTCCACTTAGTTTCTTCGCCAGCCTCCATTGTATAAAGCCGAGCAGCATAACATTTTAACACAAGCTGCACCCACCTACTCGTAAAGTCCTGCCCTGCGGTCCAGCCTCCCGAGACTGCCGTGCGAGGGCGTTTCCTGTTGACTGCGTCCTTAGGCTTCCCACCAGTGCCGTCTTGCTGGCACTTCAAACTTCAGCACGTCTATTACATTTTAGAAATTTCCCCTTAAGTCATGACATTCATCGCCTCTCACTTTATTAGTGATCGTTTATTAAATAAATGTCGCTTTCCCCCAAACTTTGACTTGGGTCTTCTGTTGTTTTATGCAGTGTGTTGTTTTCTTTTTAAGTCCTTTCGCTGTAGGGTGCGCGCACTCCTTGGAGACAGAGGGAAAGTGAGAAACTGCCCTCCGGGGAGCTCCTTACCTACCACGCCACCTGCTGGCCCACAGGTTCTAAGACTCCTGAAGTAGAATAAGATGCAGCTTCAAGTGTCTCTCACGTCATTTCACAGCAAGAGAGCACTTCAGAAATACTGCCACAGCGATGCCCTTACTCAGGTACGAAACGTTCCAAAGAACACTCTCCTTTGGGGGAGGGCGACTGCTCCAGTGTGGACAGCCACAAGTAGAAGGCCGAGAGTTACTACACGCAGGCTGAGGCGTGTCGAAGGCTTCATTTGAGAGAGGCAAGGTGTGGGGTGTGGGCATGTGTGGGGAAGCGCGGCCCACAGGTGCGAGGCCTGGGGCGAGGGTCTTACCTGTTTGAAGACCCTGCAGAGACCGCACAGCTGGGGGGAGGGTGGCAGG
>NW_006159689.1:2027356-2028832 GCF_000334495.1 Tupaia belangeri chinensis
CGCTCGTGCTCCCCTCCCCCGGGGTTTACTGTGTGCACGCGCTCGTGCTCCCCTCCCCCGGGGTTTACTGTGTGTGCACACACACGCTCGTGCTCCCCTCCCCCAGGTTTTATTGTGTGTGCACACGCTCGTGCTTCCCTCCCCCTGGGGTTTACCGTGTGTGCACGCACGCGCTCGTGCTCCCCTCCCCTGGGGTTTTGCTCTGAATGCCTTTAACTGATTGGACAAGGCCCACCCTGTTCCTGTGGGAACCGCCTGTTGTGGGTAGTCCACCACATGCAGGCGATAATCACATGTTCGAGATACCTCGACGGCAACACCGAGGCCCGTGCTTGCGTAAGTACCTGGGTAACGTGGGTAAGCCAGTTGACACATAGAACTGTCACGAGGCCATGGGGTATCGTATGGAGCCCCGGAGGCCATCACAGCAGTCACAGACTTTCTTCTACTGTGCACGGTATGAGGGGCGGGAGGGTTCCACACTGATCATGTGTCCTGCTCTTAGAGGCATCTTCAGAGCATGCATCTATACATTGGGTCTCACGTGAAGAGTGTCGTAAACACTGCTCTCACTGTTCGCCAGCGCTCTCAAAACATCTGTGGACGTGGGCTTACATTTCCGAAAGCGGATTAAAAGGACTGAAAGGAGGCGAGAAGACTGGCGGCAGAGTGGGCAGCTCTCCAGCACTCAGGGGGTTCAGCCCAGAGGTTAAGCGCTGGGCTCCAGAACCGTGCCGCCTTTTTAGCACCTTCTCTCACTCTAACCTTACACCTGCACCATCATGGCTAGGCCTGAGCAAGCTCCTACGCCTCCTTCCTGAACCTTCACCCCGTGGGAGTCTGCACTGCACACATGTCTTCTGCAGGTCACAGCGCTGGGACATCCTAAAGTCTTTCTGAGGAGAGGTGTCTTTCCCAGGACTAAGCAGTTCTTAGCTCTGAGAAGGGTCCTGCCAGGAGCGTGCCTGTGCCATGCAGACGACCAGAGCATGCCTCCTCTACACGGCCTTCGCACCCCCGAGGCGATGGGGTTCGGCCTTGACCATCCTGGGGCTATGTGCCAGGAAACCAGAGGCCACCCTGCAAGCTCGGAGCCAAACCCCTCAAAACACTCGCCCCACCGAGTGGCCTTTCCCTCAGAATGCCCAGCAAAGGCTCTGGCCTAACTCTCCCCACTCCTGCCTTCCACCTCCTGACCACCCTGCTGCCTTCTGCGCGTGGCCCTGCACCGAGTGGGATGCCACGTCTCCTTTCTACGACCAGTGCAAAGGCCTTTGTTTTTCTAAGCCTCTCCTGTCTCCTGTGGCCACATGTGATCGACCATCTTAGAACAGAATGCAGACAGGAGGGCAGCAATGGTCTTACGTATGAGGGTTAGACGAGCGGGAACGTGCAAAGCACCCACCTCGGGAGATCCAGCTCTCTAGACTCCACGGCCTGCACATAGCCTACTTGTCCAAGCCACGTAGGTCTGGG
>NW_006159690.1:0-4990 GCF_000334495.1 Tupaia belangeri chinensis
TCAGCCATGTGGGAGTCCAGTACCTTAACCCACCACTCCACCTTCCAACCCTCTTCTCTTGACTTCTGTGCTATTCTCTCCTGATTTTCTTCTTGCTTGGCTAGACCATGAACAAAATGAATGTATTTCTTTTCCCTGAAAAACATGCTCATTTCCTCTTACTTTAATGATATTCACATAGTTCAATTACTTAAACCTGGATGTCTTAACTCTTTCTCATTCCTTCTATATATAATGGGGTTATATACATTAAATATGACCCATATGAAATACATATAGACTCCATCTACATTTTTTCCATCCCTAATAATACCATGTTTGTATGAGCCATCATCATCTCTTGCCAGGTTTATTATAATAACCCCCTAAATTGGTCTCACTGCCTCTTGATTTTCTTTACTTGTCTATCCTATTCATCACACAATAGTCAGAAAGGTCATTCTTAAACCTCGTATTTTTATGTCACCACCCCTGTTGAAAACTCCTCAGTGATTCAGTGACTCCCTCTGTCTTTTAAGAAAGCTCATTCATAGATACCTATCTTGTTACCTTTTCTCTCACTTGACCCCCATCCAAACAAATGACCTGAAAATCCTCCAACACTCAATCTTCTTTTCTTCTTTTCTTTTCTTTTCCTTTTTTTTTTTTTTTTTTTTTTTGAGAGGTTTTTGCTATTGGGCGCGTGCACTCGCCAGAAAGAAAGAGAGAGACAGAAAGCAAGAAATCACCCCACACACACACGGGGGGATGGCCACGCCACAATCACTTCTCCTCCATTCTCCTCTTGGGATCTTGGGCACGCACGCACACTCACCTGGCGTGAGTTTAAGCCACTCAATTTTATTTTCTTTCTTTGTTTTGAAGATCGAAGGAGTATCACTTTAATTCAGGAAGTTAGTAACATAATTTTATTAACTGTTTATACCTCAAAAGCTTTCTCAAGAAGGTTCTGCTCTCTTAGTTGGTATCATTTGGTGAAAAAAAAAAAAAAAAAACTCAGATACAACTTTCGGGTCCTTTAGTTTCATCCAGAGAGCCTTAACTATAATATCAAGTGTCCTGTCTTGATGCTCCTGCTTGCTATAGATGGCTAACAAGGAGCGATGGCATTTGAGGCAGCCAGTCTACTCTGACACAGCATGATTGGTCATCTCTTCAGCTTCTTTTTTCTTACCTATCACAGCCAAGGCCTGAGTCAGGGCCAAGAGGAGCTCCCTTTGAAAAGGTTGAAGTGCTGTGACTTCTCAATAAACCTGTGAAGCCTCTTCATATCTGCCATTGTTGTAATTGTTGTAATACAGTGAGTGCTCCCAAGGGTGACAGTATCTCAGCTTTATGCGCCACCCGCAGGGCATGCTTGTACCATTCTTCAGTCATGCCGTTCTTCCCAAGGACCTGTGGAGTCTGCCAGTTTGATCATGGCCACGTGATGACTTCGGCTAAATTTGATGTCCTGTTGATAATGGGCCATTGTCTGTTGTGGAAAGCCAGAATCAACTGGAAGAACCCCATAGTTGTGTAAATCTGAGCTGTCTGGACAATTCTTTATTCCAGCCAGGTATATTTCTTCAGATTCCTTAAATACCTCCTGCTCAGTTAATAATCCAACTTTCTTTCTCCTCTGGATGTTATACATGCTGGCCAGTACTCTTCACCGCCAAATTGCACCCAATTAACCCTCACTTGCCCTTTGCGTCTCAGTTTAGATACCATTTCTTCCAACAACCTTTCCTGACCTTGAAGGTTTTAGTTGGCACTCCAATGTATGCCCTCACAGCTTTCAAGTGTTGATTTTATGAAAGTAAGAATTATATTGATCTTTGATCACATATTTAACCTTTGTTCGTAGTCCCTGGCATTTTTATTTTTTTAATTTAGATTTTTGCCATAGGGAGTGTGCACTCACCAGTGAGAAACAGAGAGAGAAATAGTGAGAAAGCATCCCTCGGGAGGATGCTCACACCACAATCTTTTTTCCATTCTCCTCTTGGAATTTTGGGCATGCATGCACACATGGCTGGCATGTTTTTCAAGCCACTGTGTCTGGGACCATGGTTGGCCATGTGGGATGTAGCACCTTAACCACCATGCCACTAGCTGGCCCATTCCCTGGCATCTTTTGAATAAGAAAAGATTCAACAGTACTAGATATTCTCTGTCTCAGACCCCTTTTATCTTAAGTTTATCACTCTGATTCTGTGTTGTCTTCCAGTTAGAGACGAAATTCGAGCAACTCAAGTAGGTATTGTCCTTGAACCAGTTAAGTTTGAGGCATATCTCCTTGTTACAAGCACTATTTTATTTACTTATTTTAATATTAAAAAAAATTATTTTGGTAAGAGGGCACGTGCTCACCAGAGACAGAGAGCCAGGCTTTGACTAGTTAAGTCGTGGCCTTATTAGCTTTCGGAGTTTGTATTGTGCTTTGAGGTCACCCCAACCAAAATTACTAATTCAGAATATAGTTGTTATCCCTGAATTAGGTTTAAGTTAAGAATATGTGAGCTAGCTAATTAAAGCTCCATAGGGTCTTCTCGTCTTATTTTGGTATCCCCACTTCTTTACAAGAAGGTCAATTTCACTGATTAAGAGTAAGAGACAGTTAAACCCTCATGTAGCCATACATACAAGTCTCTATTTAAGGATCAAATGATTTTGTTACCTTTGCACAGTCAGGATTTGCATGGTCAGGATACCATGGCCATTAGTATGTCACTGGGCAGACTGTGCCTCTAATACTATTCATGCCAGAGGTGATGTTTTTGGTAAACAGGCAGGGTTTGTTTGCCAAGTTCCTTTCACTCTTTAATCTTTCCCTTTGAATATGCATTCCTGTGTTGGGTCAACAGTTAGTTTAGTAAGTGGCTAGAAGGTAAGGGAAATCTTATTAGGCTGTTAATTCTCAATGGACATCTGATCTGATATAGGCTTGTGCAGGGAGAATTATTTCTTGTTACTCATACTGGCAGTATTTCATCTATAGTAAAATAGATTGGTCCAGTTGAGGTTTAGGAGTTATTCAAATAGTTTGGAATTATTAAGTTTGGGAGTTGTTGAGCTTGAATGCTTTCTTAATTGATGGCTTCTTTTAGGCCAACCATGAAACTATAAATTTACACTCTCTAAACAAGGATTTTTTTTTCCTTTTTCTAAGGGACTGTATCCCCTTATATTTACATTTAAATTTACATGCAGATTAAAATTTCTTTAGGTATAATTTAAAGAACTAAAATTCTATTCTGTGCAACCAGCTATCACCAGGTTCATTGGGTTTTGTCATCTCTGCTTATAAACCTCACTATTTTGTGGCATAGATGAGTTTACTCTAATTTAGTTGTTTATGAGTAGCTCATCTGGGTTTGGGGGGTTTAACAAAAGTTCTTTTTGCTAAATTTGTTCTAGCTAGTTTATTATGCAAAAGGTAGAAGGGTTAATCTTTGTTTTTTTTTTTTTTTACTGTTGATTAATCTTTCATCTTTCCATTATGTACTTTCCCTATAATGCCTATTTCAATTTCTATTGCATATACTTTTGTGATGAATGAATGTTTTTTGTTTGTTTGGTTTGTTCTTTTTTTGTTTTTTTGGTGGTTTTTTTTTTTTTTTTTGACAGGTTTTTGCTATAGGGAGCATGCACTCGCCAGAAAGACAGAGACAGAGAGACAGAAAGTGAGAAATCACCCCCAGCGAGGATGGTCATGCCACAATCCCTTCTCCTCCTTTCTCCTCTCAGGATCTTGGGCACAGTTTCACACGTGCCCGGAATGAGTTTAAGCCACAGGATCCGGGACTCGAACCACGGTTAACGACCTGGGAGTCCAGCGACATAGCCATTACACCAACTGCTGGTCCCAATGATGAATGAATGTTTTAATTTAATTTTAGTTATTGCTATGACTAGAAGAGTCTGGGCTAGATTCAGTTCAAAACAATCACATGGGTGAGATCTGGGTGTAGGCCATATGGTTTTTTTAAGCTACATTTTGGTTTTTCCAAGTGCACTTTCCAATATACTTACCTTGTTATAACTTATCTCCTCTTATATGAGCAAACAGAGATTAAGTATATGTGGATTAATAGATATTTGAGGAAGGTGTTGGGCAACTGGTCATGCTGCAATCCTTTCTCCTCCATCTTTCCCTCCTTTCGGAATTTGGGGCATACACACATACTTACACAGTGTGTTTCTCAGGTCCGTGGGTCCAAGGCTCAAATTGCATGGTTGGCCATGTGAAAATATGGCTGCCTTAACCACCATGCCATGGAGCTAGTCACCCCCCCCCTTTTTATTTCAGGCACCATTTTAGATGTGTTCATCCACAAAGAACTCTAAAAACCCTCTTCAAGTTCGCAGAATAGTAGAAGTCAATCAGTGTGAAATGAAGAGGCCCATGAAGAAGTGCAAAGCTGATTTTGACCTGAGATAAACAACATAACTACTGGTTTCCCTGAGTGTTTACTTTCTCATTATAGGAAAGCCTTTCAGATTAATTTGCTGATGAGTTTACTATCTTAAATGTATATATTTTGCTCATGAGAAAAATTATAAATGTCTATATTTTCATCTGTAATACAACTCTTCAGCAAAGAAGACCTGTACTGATGTTTTGGTACACATATCAGAAAAAGGTCATTCATTGTCCTTTGCTTTACTTAGTTTTCACCCTTACTTCCAGCTGTGCTTCCTTTTTCTATTAGAAGTAATTCTACTGAATAAAATCTGCTTATATAGGCCAAGTTACCCTTATACAGGCAGTGGAATGTCACACCACAATGCTAGAGACTGAGTTTTGGATCCTGGACCAACTGAAACATGTATAAACATGGTCATGTACAACTGTATCTTAGCCAACTTAGGAGGTTTAGTGGGTAGAGGGGGCAGATCATAGTACGGCAAGACCCTGTTAAAAATACTTATTTCTCTCTCTCTCTCTCTCTCTCTCTCTACATATATATATATATATATGTAGAGAGAGAGAGAGAGAGAGAGA
>NW_006159690.1:5091-58323 GCF_000334495.1 Tupaia belangeri chinensis
ACACACACACACACACACACACACATTACTATCTCTTTCATTTAAAAAAATCTAGCTATATGGTAAGAACAATCATTTCTATTTTTACTTTTTTATTTAAATTTAATTATTGTCCATCTTCACAATATGCTACATGGTTCTTCTCAGCATGAACACAGTGCATATTAGTCAAATCAAAGACATTGCCATATACATTATCATCAACAGATAACTTTTCATTTTAGTGTCTATTAAGTGCTTTGCCTTTTTTTCCTTTATTCCTTTTCTCCCACCCCCTATTACCCACCCCATATTACCCACCTCCTTCTATACTGTCTTTAGTATCTACTGTTGGCCTCCCTGCTATTATACCTTTCAGTTTTTCAGTTTCTGCTATAGAGTGAGACATTTGGTATATATTGAGCAGGAATATATAATACCAGTCTTTCATAGCCTGGCTTACTTCACTAAGATTAAAAAAATAAAGAACTATAGCTGTTGTCAAGGCTGCAGTAAAAGGGGAACTCTCCTATACTGTTGGTGGGGATATAGATTAATATAGCCACTGTGGAGAACAATATAAGATTCCTCAGAAAACTACAAATAGAACTATCATATGACCCAGTAATTCTACTCTTATGTATATATCCAAAAGATAGACATACACTCAGTTGGAAAAAAAAACACACATTTATGTTTATTGCAGCATTATTCACAGTTGGTTGGATATAGAATCAATCCAAAGTTTCAAGAACAAACAAGTGGATTTAAAAAAATGTAGCACATACACTCTATGGAATACTATTCAGCCATAAAACATAATTGAGACCCTTACATTTGATATAAAGAGGTCAAATATGGAAGATTTAGTGCTAAGTGAGGAACATATCTTTTCAACAATGAAAAGTCTTGAGTTTCAGAGTTAAGTCTTAACAAGTGTGTTTTCCAAACTAGAGACTATAAAGGGGATACATGCTGGATTATTTATGTCTATTCTACAGAGAAAAGGTAGTTAGTTTATCTCCAAAGTACTACAAGCAGCACCTAGAGAGATTAGGCTCTCATGTAATCTAAAGGAAATGCAGCTATACGCTACTTATTACCAACGATAAGTCATTAAAAGAATCCTTACTTTCTGCTTCTAAATCCCAGGCTGCTTCCCAGACATTGCACTGTCTTCCTTCAGATAATGAAAAAGAAATAAGCATCATGATTCCTATACCATTAAATAAACAACTGAACATGCGTGCAATGTCAAATGATGTTAGATACTATACAATTAATTATGCAATACTGGGAATAGATTCAGAAAGAATTAAGAAGAAATTGAGTGTAGAAGGTTTCCTAGAAAACTGTAGGAAGGTAAAGTGGAAGAAAAAGGGTAGGGCATCTCAAAGAATAAAAATGTTTTCGTAGGGGTATAGTCATGAGTAAGCATAACGTATTTGTGGGAGAGAACAGAAATGCATATGATGAAAAGCATCAGGAAATAAAGTTAGAAATCTGGAGATGATTCACATTTTATGTATATGTATTATTAAGATCTATCTCTTATCAATGCCCTGCTTTGAGAGAAAGCTATCTCTAATCTAATCATCATGTTAAAATTTAACATATGATAATTGTAATAATTGTACATATTTGTACAGGTACTATGTGATTTTTCAGTGCAAAAATGTGTAGTGATTTAATTGGAGCTATCACCTCAAAAATTTGTGTTGAGAACAGTAAAAATCCTCTTTCTTATCTACTCTAAGCTATACAATACATTGTGATTAACTATATTCACCCTACTATATTTTGTATCACTAGAATTTGTTCCTTTTATCTATCTTTAATTTTATTTTTATTAATCAACATCTCTTTATTGTCCTACCCTCCCACCCATTCTAGCCTCCAAAAATCATTCACCATCTTTCTCCTGCAATAAACTCATTGTTTCAATTTCCTTATATGAGGTAGAACACACAGTAAGTCCCTTTCTGTGCCTTGCTATTTCACTTAATATTTTGTCCTGTAGGCTTGACCATTTAACCTCAAAGGATAGGAGTTAATCCTTTATAATGACTGAATTGTATTTGTGTGTGTGTGTGTGTGTGTGTGTGTGTGTACACAATATTCTCTTTATCCATTTCAACACTTAAGTTGTTTCCTTAGCTTAACTGTT
Organism: Tupaia belangeri chinensis; assembly: GCF_000334495.1. Lineage (NCBI taxonomy): Eukaryota > Metazoa > Chordata > Mammalia > Scandentia > Tupaiidae > Tupaia > Tupaia belangeri. The sequence continues at coordinate 7,238 of NW_006159690.1, forward strand.
GTGAATAGTGCTGCAATGAACACTGGGGCATAGATTGCATTACAATATATTGATTTTCTTTCCTTTGGATCTATACCTAGAAATGGGATTGCTGGGTCATATATCAGTTTTATTTTTATTTTTCTGAGGATTTTAATCTTCATTTTAAATAAATTTATACTACATGGCTGCAGATTCTCTTGGTAATTTTCAACACAGTTAAATGATTTTATTTAGCAATTATTTCCTGCATTCTACAGACACCTATTATAAGTGCTTTGAATACATTATCACATGGTATCTGCATCAGAACCCTATATGGTAGGTACAAATGTGCTTCGTTTTTCGCAATGAATAAACTCGGGACAGGAAGAGAAAGACAAATTTCCATATCACAGAGTAATTAAGCCAGGATTCAATACAAGCCTTTCTAGAACCTGCACCTTTAATATCCATAGCATCCATTAGCCTCTCATTACACTTCAGGGGTGATGATATTTGGCAGTTTGAAGGTAGGGTTTTGTTTCTTAAATTTTAACACTCAGCCCAATTCTCTTTCAGGACTCATAAGGAAACTGCAAACACAAAAATATAGAAACAAATCCAAGTAAGTGATTGCCCATTTCAAGGTCTCTCTAATAAGCTGAGATGAAGCACATAACTGAGGTCTAATAGGGGTAAGATGGACTTCCCACTTCTGGCTGTGTCTAAGATGTTCAAATGTGCAAAGCAGAATCAACCTGACATATCCTTCCAGAGGATGAGAGAGGAGATGATCAGCCCATCCATATGGACTAGGGTCTGTGAGGGTGTGAAGATTACACATTAGCAGGAAGTAGAGATTGAACCTTTTGCCTTTCAGAAACCACAATCCTGCCTGCTAGGATCATAGACATGTCCGGTCAGAAAATCCTCCTCCCTGATCAACACATGGATCTTGAAATGAGGAGAGACAATCTATAAGGGATGACTTTGCCTGTAGGTGAGAAAAAAAATATGGAAGGAGAGGCAAGCCCTATGCCCTTTACTTCATCTCTGCCATATATGCACAGGATAAGAATAAAACTCTACATTCAAATAGGTTCTGCAGTTCTCTAAGCATTTTAACATTCATTATTTCACTTGAACTTCACAACAGCCCCTTGAGGACAAAGCCAAGGCACAAAGAGGTTAAGTGACTTTCCCAAAATCAGACAAATAGTAAATTTCCCATCCAGCCTCCCTAATTCTAACTTCATCTTTCTGAAGTCACGAGGACATTCTTTATCTCACCACTGAATGTGGGGAGTGAAAAGGTCAGACAAGGAAAAGTGCCATCATTACAGTTTGGTTAGACCACTTAGATACATCCCATCATTCCAGCATTTCCCCTAAGTCCTATTTCAAACTTTAGATAATTAAAAAAGAGAAGAAAAGAAACATTAAAAATATCATATCTCTGACTTCTATCTAAACTAAAACTTTCTTAAATACTAATTTTTAATAATTCTAATGACTCTAGTCATTAAAACTAACTCTTAAAAAAAGTTATTATTATGAGAAAAAAACAACTATTTCTTCATAGTTTTCAAGAGTGTCTTTTTCAAAGACATTACTTCATGTAGTCTATGTGAATGGTAATCTTTGGGCTTACTCAATGCAAAATCCACATCACATCTATGGTAATATTTTTCTACCTACTCATATCATAGTACCTTAATTGTCATACAATTATTTAGTCAGAGAATATATTATTAATTGATTCATTTTTTAGGGAGATTTTTGCTATAGGGCATGTGTAGTCACTGAACAGACAGAGACAGAGGGAAAGAAGGTGAGAAATCACCCCCCAGGAAGATGGCCACACCACAATCCCTTCTACTCCATTCTCCTCTAGGAATATTGGGCATGCATGCACATGCGTCTGGCATGGGTTTTAAGCTGTTGATTCCAACACTTGGCCCATGATTAACTACATGGGAGTCCAGCGATGTAACCATTACACCATCTGCTGATCCCCATTTATTTATTTTTAGTCAAATTTTGAGCACATATTATGTGAAATTCCAGTGCTACATTCTGGAGATTCAATAACAAATAAAACACATTTCCTGCCAACCAAACTTTATGGGTTCCCTGTGCTTTAGGATTCAGCTCTGTAAAAAAAATCTATGCCAATATCAATGTCAAGGGTTTTTTTCCCTATATTTTCTTCTAGTAGTTTTACCATTCTGAATTTTACATTTCAGTCCTTAAGTCATTTTGTGTTGATTTTTGTATGTGTTGTAAGAGTCCAATTTCACTCTTTTGCATGTCAGTATCCACTTTCCCCAGCACCATTTATTGATGAGATTATCCTTTTCCCACTCTATATTTTTGTTGGCCTCATTAAAGATTAGTTGACTTTATATGTGTGAGTTTATATCTTGACTCCCTATGCTGTTTCATTGGCCTATTTGTCTGATTTTATCCAGCACTATATTATTTTGATTACTATGGCTTTCTAATATAGTTAGAAATCAAGGAATGGTGATGCCTTCAACATTTTCTCAAAGTTACTTTGGATATTCAGGGCCTTTTGTACTTCTATAAATATTTTTAGATTGTGTTTTCTGTCTCTGTTCTAAACAAGTGGGAAAGGAAACAAGCAACAAAATAAGAAGGCAGCCTTTGAAATAGAAGAAATTATTTGCAAACCATATATATGATAAAGGCTTAATACCCAAAATATACAAGAAACTTATGCAACTTAATAGCAAAAACAAATATAACTCAGTTTAAGATGAGGGGCCAGAAGGTGGCATGGTGTTTAAGGCACTGGACTCCCACATGGCTGACCACAGTTCAAATCTCAGAGCTGGTGGCTTAAAACATGAGGGTACACGTGCATGCATTCCCAAAATCCTGAGAGGAGAATGGAGGAGAAGGTATTGTGTTGTGGCCATCCCCCTGGGGTGGGGGTAGGGGTGGGATTTCTTACTTTCCCTCTCACTGTCTCTGACTCTCTCCAGTAAGTGCACCTGCCCTATGACAAAAACCTAAATAAGAACAATAATAATTAATAGAAGACCTCAACAGACATTTTACCAAAGTAGATACACAAATCACCAATAGATATATGAGAGATGCTAATCATCCCATCATCAGGGTAGTACAAATCAAAACTACATGAGAGAGACCAGAAGTTAACATAATGGCTATGTCACTGGACTCCCATGTCATCAACTACAGTTCGAGTCCTGGACCCAGTGGCTTAAAACTCATGCCAGGCACATGTACGTGAATGCCCAAGATCCCAAGAAGAGAATGGAGGAGAAGGAACTGAGGCGTGGCCATCCACCCTGGTGGGTGATTTCTTGCTTTCTGTCTCTCTGTCTGTCTAGCAAGCAAACGCACCCTATAGCAAAAACCTCTCAAGGAAAAAAAAAAAAAAACCTACATGAGATATTACCTCATACCTATTAGAACGGCAATTATCAAAATTACAAGAGCCCTGTCCCCTTAGTGAAGCAGTGAAGCCCTGTACATATAAAATTGTATCCCACATGGCTAACCACAAATACGAGCCTACTAGCTTGAAAATCACACCAACCACATGTGTATGTATACCCAAAATTCTGAGAGGATGTAAAAGGAGGAAAAAGGATTGTGGTGCAACCACACACCATTGGGAGAGTGCTTTGTCTCTCTCTCTTTCTTCCAAGTGTACAAGTGCACAGGCCCTCTGACCACTAAAACAAAAGAAAAAGAAAAATGTGAAACATAACAAGTGCTGGCAAGTATGTAGAGAAAAAGAAACCCTTGTATACATTGCTGGTGGAAATAAAAATTGGTACAGCCATTATAGAAAAACAGTAAGAAGGTTTCTCAAAAACTTAAAAGCAGAGCTACCAGGGGGCAGCAGGTGGTATAATGGCTAAGGCACTGGATTCCCATGTGACTGACCATGGTTTGAGTCGTAGACCAGGTAGCTTGAAACTCATGACAGGCATGTGTACAGTGTGCCCAAAATCCTGAGAGGATAATGGAGGAGAAGAGATTGTGGTATGGTCATCCCCACTATATGGTCATCCCCACTAAGGGGTGATTTCTTGCTTTTTGTCTCTCCAGCAAATGCATGTGCTCTGTTACAAATATCTCTAAAAAAAAAAAAAAAAAAAAAAAGGAGAGCTATCATATGATTCAATAATCTCATAATCTCAATTCTGGATTTATATCCAAAGGTAATTAATTCAGTATCTAGAAGAGATAGCTGCACTCCTTGTTTATTGCCACATTATTCACAGTAGCCAAGATATAGAAACAACTTAAGTGTCTATCAATGTATAAATGAACAAGAAAATTGTGATTTGTATTTATATATAATGGAATATTATCCAGCCTTCAGAAAGAAAGAAACTCTGCCATTTACAATAACATTGGTAAACTTGTAGGATACTACTTTAAGTAAAATTAGACAAACACCGAAAGATAAATATAGCATGATATCCCTTACATGTAGAATCTGAAAAACACTGAACTTAGAGAAACAGAAACTAGAATGGTGGTTGTCAGAGGCTGGGGCTGTGGGAAACAAAAACATGTTGGTCAAAGGGAACAAACTGCCAGTTACTCAAGATGAGTAGAGTCTGGAGATCTAATGTACAATATACTAACTACAATTAATAATAATGTATTAAATGCTCAAAATTTGCTGAAAGTAGACATTAATGTTTGCCACACACACAAAAAGTAGTAAATATTTTAGGAGATGGTATGTTAATTAGCTTGACTGTGGGAATCATTACTAATATCAAAACACCATAATATATACCAAAATGCATATAATTTTTGGTCAGTCGTGCCTCAATGAAAACTAGAGGGTGAGAATCTCACAGGCTAATCATACAGGCAGACAAGAAAACATACATTTACACTTTAATATTAAACAACATATTAAGCACTTTTGAGCATTTTAAATATTAACATTTGTGGAGCTAGCAGGTGGTATAAAGGTCAAGATGCTGGATCCCACATGGCCAGCTGTGCAGTTTGAGTCCCGGATCCAGCAGTTTGAAACTTATACCAGAAACATTTATGTGTGTGTCCAAAATCCCAAGAGAAGACTGGAGAAGGGATAGCAGCAAGGCCATCCCCACCCTGGGGGTGGGGGTGGGGGGCTTCTTACCTCCTCCCATCTTTCTCTGGTAAGAGTATGTACCCTAAAGCAAAACCTAAAATAATGATAATATTAATAACACTTATTTCATATGGTTGTGGTGAGAATTGGGTAAATTAATGCATAAGAAGCATTTAGAATAGTACCAAGCACAAGTGCTTGCTAGGCATTAACTTACTCAATCATCATATCAACTATATGAAGTACATGCTAACATTAAGGCCATTTCAAGTCAGAGAACGGAGCAGATAAGCAACTTAACAGATCCAGAGCACCTTCACAGTGGTACTTGACTCTGAAACTCACCGGATCTAGTCACTCTACAACAGTGTATCTCCATGGGCAAACAAGGTATGTGGGAACCAAGACAATGGGAATCAAATCCAGCCTGAATGTAAAATAGTGGCATACATTTCCTGTGTGGGTTACATCATCCAGTCTCTGTCCAGGCTACTATTAAAGAGAATACTCATATCTGACCCCCCAGTGCCTCTCTCCAAAACAGAGCTATGCATCAAACCAACGTAGTCCATTTTGTATCAGCCTGTCATATTATTAGTCAGTTAGGCCTTGGGAAACAGACAAAGAAGCAGATGTTAGGAATATTGTGTGTAGTATAAATATCATAATGATGTGCAGTTGTCAAAAGTATCTACTTTCTTAGTTAGAAATAAGAGCATATCATGTGGGGAATTTCTTGCAAATCTGAGGGGAAGAAGACAGAGTAAACACCAGAAGCCCAGAGAAAGGTGCATGGAAGCAGAGGATGGATGTTTAGTCTGTGTCTAGTAGTCTGAAAAAAACACGTGGGATCTGGCTGCAGGGAGAGAGAGGATTGCCAACACAAGACAAGCTCTCACTAGAGGTATGTGCATTATATATTTAGAAAGAATCAGCCAACACTCTTCTGACCTACGTCACCCTTTGCTTTGCCCAAGTGAAATGGCACACACACACACATACCAAAAAAAAAAAAAAAAGTTTAAAATGCTGTCTAGCAAGCACTTACTATATGTCTGTTGCTGTCCTAGGTTCTTTACATTTATCTTTTAACTGTCCCAGGAATATTACTAGGGGAATATTTTAATCTTCTGCTTGCAGAGCTAGTCTGTCTCCGAATTGTGTCCATTATGCTTGTAAGCATGCACATGCAGTCAGAATTTGAATTCATGCCTTACTGCTACAAAAACCCTTTCCATTCTCATGCACTTTTCTGAGAATTTTTAGGACCCTTTCATTAGAAATTACTTAACATTTGGGTTTGTGTTTATAAACTCATTGAGAACAGGGACTAGCTCAAACTCGTGTACCATTTAATCCCAGTTATCTTTGACAGTACTTAAAAGATGATGGATGCTTAACTGTTAAAAAAAAAAAAGAAAACATAATAATAATGTATTTTAGTAGATTTTATTTTCTAGAGAAGTTTTAGGTTCACCACAATAAAATTGAGTGGAAGGTGAAGAATTCCCATGTGCCCCCTCCTCACACAAATGTGTAGCTTACCCTGCTATCAACATATCAATATTCTCCACCAAAATGTGACTATTTTTCATCCTTTCTTGACCCCTAAACCACTGATCCTTTTACTGTCTCAGTAGTTTTGACTTTTCTAGGATGTCATCTACTGAAACTGTGCACTATCTTTTATACATTGACGCCTTTCATTTTGCAATATTTATTTAAGTTTCCTCCATGTTTTTCTATGGCTTGATGGTACCTTTCTTTTTAGCAGTGATTAATGTTCCATTGTCAGTAGGTATCACAGTTTTTTTTATCCACTGTCTTACAGAAGGGCATCTTGGTTGTTTCTAAGTTTTGTCGATTATGGATGCAACTGCTATAAATATCCATGTGCAAGTTTTTGTATGGCCATGTTTTCAACTCAGCAGTTATACCAAGAAGAGTGATTCCTGTTTAGTTTTGTAAGAAGCTGTCAAACTGTCTTCCAAAGTGGTTGTACCATTTTTCATTGAGCAAGAGTTCCTGTTGTTCCACCTCTTTGTTAGCATTTGGTGCTGACAGTGTTTTGAATTTGGATCATTCTCAAAGATGGGCAGTCAATTAATATTTTTTTCAATCAATTAATTGTTTAAATTATAATTTTTTAAAAATAAATAAATAATTATAAATTAAGATAAAATAAAACTAAGTCATTGCCAAAAAAATATATATATACATAATTTATTATTTATATTATCATCTTTAAAAAATGGGATAAAAGACCCTCCACAATCAAGACCAAGCCTATCACTTTCATGTTACTGTCATTACTCCACTGGACAAACTGTCCTGTCTGCTTCAGGAAAAAAGTCTGATGAATGTATATGTATGGGTATGGAGGGAGATGATGGAAATCCTATCTAGAATCTTAGTTTAAGATCACTCTCATTGTTTCATATTATTTTTCTATAGCTACTGTGTTGAGATCCAAATTTAAGATGCAAATATAGTCACATTTTTATTATTATAATTAATTGTTTTGGACCCATTACCATTATTAGAGGAAAAAAGGTATCTCCATATTAATATACCACTACTTATATGCCTTCCAGATATTAAAATACAGTAGAACTATAATAAGTTAAACTGTCACACATAGATAGATCAACGTCAAAATATGAAATAAACCGAAATTCATAATGAATTTAGTATATGATAACTTGCATTTTAGTTGGAGGAAAAATGGATTAACAAATGAATAAACAAAACTAGTGGTGATAGATGCAATTCAAAAAAATATTATGGATTCCTTCTTTGTACCTTAAAACAAAATAAATTCTAGAAATAATACAACTTTTGATCATTTAAAAGGGAACTAATAAAAGACCAAAAGAAAATATGAGATTTATTTAACAATCTAAGAGAAGAGAAAGACTTTCAGATAATAACATGAAATCTTGAAACTAAACAAATCAATGCACTTTCCCCCATAAAAATAAAACATTTATGAATGACTAAAGAAATCACTCAAATGACAAATGAACATTGGGAAAAATATGTTTGCAACTCAGGTCACATCAAAAGAATAATTTTCCTAACACATGAAAGGTGTTCAGAGATCAATAAGAGAACACATCACTAACCCAGTTGAAAATGGTCCAACTACATGTAGTTGATAGAAAAATACATCTGGGTCCTTAAAATAAAAAATGATGCTCAATTTCACTCATAATGAGAAAATAGATTGAGATGTCATTTTGCTCCTAAAAATTGGCAATGATTCAAAGTTTGAAAATACATTCAGATGGCAAGAATATAGAAAACAAGTACTTTTAGATATTACTAGTGAGACTGAACATTATGAGTGCCAGAGAAGGACAAATTAGAAAATACCTATCAAATTACAGAAGTACATAACCTTTGACCTAGCAATTTCTCTTCCTTGTAATCAATCAATAGATATACCTAGGAACAGCAAGATGGCCAACTAGGAACATTCATCTTGGCATTTTTCCAAGAAAAGAGCCTACAAAATTTGGATAGATGGCTGTACTTTGAACAGAGAAGTGAGATGAGACACTGGACAGTGGGGAGATTTTGGAATGTCAAGACTCCAGCAGGAGACATAAAAGGAGGTCAATTGTTGAAATGTGGAAAGGATCCAGAGCCTGCCAGTGTCTTCCATTACAAGGATAAGTGAGTGGGACTTCCTTCTGAAATCAGGAGCTCCCTGCTTCCACCTCCAACTCCAGCACTTTCCAACCACAATATAATTCCAAGACAGACAGACCTCACACTCCATCCACTTGGGGAGCTGAACAAATCTGCCACCTCAGAGAGAATATTGAACCCTCCTTCCCATGCCAAGCTCTAGGCACACAACCATCTTAGAAGCCGAATCCAGATATTCTCCTCTGATTGACTAACAGGACTACATGCCTGTTCCCCCTCCCTCTTTCCCAGAGCTAGGGCTCCAAGAGCAGCTCACTGTCCCCTCTGTTGCCTTCTGCAGTGCAACATCTCTGTACCTACCTGAATTCTGAACATGATCAGAAAAGGGGAGAGGTTTGGCATGAAGAGGAGCTGCTGGGGAGTAGACAGAGGAATCCCTCCACTCACTTTCCAGGAACACAGGTTCCCCAGTCTTACAGGCTTGCATACACAGCTCCTGCCCCACCCCCAAGCCCTGCTGGACAGCACACACAGCTCCTGCCTCACCTCCCAGCCCTGCAGAATGAATCGCACAGGCCCTTTCCAGATCAACAACAATCCCTGCCCTTTCCACCTGCAACAAACCGCCTGCAGAAGGCAACTGGCACTGTGGAAAGAATCAGGTTCTGGAGTAGACAGCTTCCTTCATCTCCTGGGAGAGTGTGAAAGTGGCTAACTAAAAACTATCCATCCTCTAAGTCTCAACTCTTCAACCAGCACCTAAATTCCTCTGTGTGCAACCTATCCAGGACATTACTTACTTTTGGCTGATGTCTTCATTTGAATACCTTCCCTGCAGAAAGATCCTGCTTATTACCTAGGGTCTGAGAACTCAGGCAGCCACTCCTAGGAAAGCAGTTGTCATCAGTTCAAGGGGACCCACCCCCTCTACACCAGTATGAAAAACTAACTTCAACTGTAATCTGAAAACACAGTCCAAGGACACCCATGCCCCACACTGGTGTTTCTGAAAATGTACTCAGCCCAACCAGAACCAAAGCCAATATGATCTAGTCAGACAATACTAAATTACATAGCCAAAATAAAATAAATAAATAAATAAATAAAGACAATACTGCCTCTATAAAATATAAATTAAGGAGAAGTGAACACTCCATCAAATGATGAAATATCTAAGGAGTAACACAGAAACATGAAAAGAAAAGGAGGGGTAAGTATCTCTTCCACAAATGAACCCACTAACTCATCACTAACAATAGATAAAATGAAGGCAGGAAATCACAGAAATGCCAGAAATGGATTTCAGAATAATGATTATAACAAAATTCAATGAAATACTAGAAAATAGCAGGCAAATAATTCCAGATGAGAAAAATGATACATTCCATGAGTGGGATATTCAAAAGAGATAGACATCTTTACAAAGAATCAAACAGAAATCCTAAAAAAAATACAGAGCAGGAAATTAAAAAAAAAAGAAAAAACTTTCAAGAGTGTCAACAGGATAAATCGTGCAGAAGAAAGGATCTCTGAACTGGAGACATTTTGAAATAGCCCATGCTTTCTAAAAGAAAATTTGAATACCAATTAAAAATGAAGGTAATTTTGGGTCAGAAGGTGGCATGATGCTTAAGGTGCTGGATTCCCACATGGCCAACTGCAGTTTAAGTCTCAGATCTAGCAACTTGAAAATCATTCTAGGCCTGTGTGTGTGTGTGTGCCCACCCAAAGTTCTGAGAAGAGAAACGATTGCAGTGTGGCCATACCCCTGGGTAGGGGAGGGCAGGGGAGGGGGTGATTTTTCACTTTCTCTCACTCAGTCTCTGTATCTCTCTAGTGAGCGCGCACACACACACACACACACACACACGCCTCCATGAAAAAAATCCTTCCCCGAAAATGTGAAAGAAAGAAAGGAACAATTAAGATAATTTACAGGAAATCTAGGACACCATTAAGTCACTGAATATCCACATGATAGGTATCCTAAAAGGCAAAGAGATGGAGAAAGTTATCCTAAAAATGGCTGAGGGTAAGCTACAAATTATTTCTGAAGGATGTCCCATCAGACTAACCTCAGACTTTTCAGCAGAAATCTTATAAACAAGAAGAAAATGTTGTTACATTTTCAAAGTTCTCAAAGAAAAGCACTTTCAGCCAAGACTACAATTCACAGCAACACTATCCTTCAAACTGAAAGGACAACTAAAGTCATCCCGGACTAAAAGAAAAAAAAAAAAAAAAAGAAGGAATCTATCAGTGCTAAACTGGCTCTTTGAAAAATATTTAATATTTAAGATAGCACTTTATCTGGAAATAAAAGGAAGATAAATATTGCCATGAAAACACATGAAGGTGTGTAATTTACTAATAGAATGACACAAAAAAGAGATGATTCAATTTTTACCACTAATAAAAACTACCAAAAAGAAAAGATAGATAATAACAGAAGAAAAAAGGAAATCAGAAAATACAAAACAATTAGGAAGCAACCAACAAAATAACAGTGGCACCTGTAAATCTGTATGTATCAAATAATACCATTGGATATAAATGGATTGAACTCCTCAATCAAAAGATACAGGCTGACTAAATAAACAAAAGACAAAAATTATGCAATCATATCAATTAATGCAGAAAAAGCATTTTATTGTATATTTCTTCATGATTAAGACCCTCAACAAAATAGTGATAGCCTTTTCTTAATACAATGAAGTCATATATGACAAACTCACAGCTAACATCATACTAAATGGGAGAAAAGTTGAAAGCTTTTCTTCTTAAAGCTGAAACAAGACAAGGGCATGCTCTTTCCTTAAACATAGTACTAGAAGTACTAGCCATTGCAATCATACATGTGAATAAAATAAAAGGCAAAAAAAATTGGAAAGGGAAGAAGTAAAATTATCCCTAACAAGATATTGGAGTAGAGGGAACCAGAAGTTAGTGTAATGGCTATGTCGCTGAACTCCCACATAGTCGACCGCAGTTTGCGTCCCGGACCCGGTGGCTTAAAACTCACGCCGGGAGCATGTGCGTGTGTGCCCGAGATACTGAGAGGAGAATGGAGAAGAAGGGATTGCAGCGTGATCATCCCCCCGTGGGGTGATTTCTCGCTTTCTGTCTCTCTGTCTCTCTCTGTCTATCTGGCAAGCATGTGCGCCCTATAGCGAAAACCTCTCCAAAAAAAAAAAAAAAAGAAAGATATTGGAGTAGACAAGAATCTTGAATAAGATCCTAAAGCAAAGGCAGCAACCAAAATAGACAAGTGGAATTCCTTGAAGCTAAAAATCTTCTGCATAGAAAAAAATAATAATAATTAAAATGAAGAGACAATCCATAGAAGAAAATATTTATAAACTGTAGTTCAGATAAAGGATAGACAACTCAAATATATATGAAATGCAAACCACTAACCCACAAAAATACTAATAACCCAATTTAAAATGGACAATTGATCTGAACAGACAATTCTCAAAGGAAGACATAAAAATGGTTATGATGGGGACAAGCAGACAGCATAATGTTTACATTGCTGGACTCCCACATTGTTGACCATGGTTCTAGTCCCAGACCCAGTGGCTTAAAACTTATTCTAGGCACATGTGCATGCATACCCAAAATCCTGAGAGGAGAATGGAGGAGATGGAATTGCAGCATGGTCATCCCCCCTCCCATGGGGTGATTTCCCACTTTCTTTCTCTCTGTCTCTGATTTTCTGGTGAGCACACATGCCCTATAGCAAACATCTCTCTTAAAGAAAAAAAAAAAAAAAGACTAAAATGCTTTTGGAAAAAAAAGTTCAATATCTCTTAAAATACAGTAAATGCAAATAAAAGCCACAATTAGGTATCATGCAATCCCAGTCAGAATTGCCATGATCAAAAGAACAAAAAAAACAAGACGTACTAACGGGTTGTAGAGAAAAAGAAACCCTCAAGTGAAATGAACATAAATTAGCACAGTCACTGTGGAAAACAGTAGGCAGATTCCTCAAAAATCTAAAAACAGGAAACCAGCAGATAGTATAATGGTTAAATTGCTGGACTCCCATATGGTCAACCATGGTTCGAATCCCAGAACCAGAGGCTTGAAACTCACACCAGGTGCATGTGCGTGATTGCCCAAGATTCTGAGAAGAGAATGGAGGAGAAGGGATTACAGCATGGTCATCCCCTGCTGCAGGGGTGATTTCTCACTTTCTGTCTCACTGTCTTTCTCTGTGTCTCCAGCTACCACACACACCCTATAGCAAAATTATCTCTAAAAAAATAAAATAAAATAAAAATAGAACTATCATATAGCCAAATAATTCTATTCTTGAGTAGTTATCCAAAGGACAGAAAATCATTCAGTTGGAGAGACATTTGCACATCTATGTTTATTGTAGCATTATTCATAAGAGCTAAGACATCAAATCTCCCTGTGCTTAACAATTGATGAATGGATAATGAAAATGTGGTACATATACACAATGAAATATTACTCAGCCATAAAGAACAATATCCTGTCATCTGACGCAAAATGTATTAATCTAGGAGATATAAAGCTAAATGTAATATGTTTATGAAAGACGAATACTGTGTGTCCCTTCTCAACACACACTGAATGTCTTCACTCTATAGCAAAAACTGAAGAACTGGAAGACATTGAAATAGAGATAATGGTAGATAGCAGAGGTGACAGGGTAGGGGGGAAGAGGACCAGGGATTTGGAAGAAAATTATTAACAGAAACAAGAATGCATGTAAATAAGTGGAATATATTAGGGAGCAGTGTACCATACAAGATTTAAAAACATTGTAAAACTATTATTGACTATAAATTGGGATTCAGTGTAATGATCAATGTTTGAAAAAGGTGAATATGTCTACAAACTGATCTGACTATTACACACTGTATGGAAACTTTGAAGAACATATTGTATCATAGAATGAATTTGTACAAACCATAAGTCACAATTTAAAAAGGAAAAAATAGATATACTTGCACACTTGCTTATGTCTTTTTAATTGAAAGCCCCACCTACATAAGGAAAAAGTGGCTAAGTAAAGCTTTGTGCATTCTTACAATAATAATCATGTAATCATCAAAGAAGATTATGTCTTTTATCTTTGTGAGATACAATCAAGACATAATTCTACATTTTGAAAGTACACAATTTTAAGTAAAATAATCGAATACAAAAATAGCAAATACTGCATGATTCCATTTACATGGCATTGAAGACCAGAAGAAACTAGAATATGGTGATAAAAGTGGGAACAGCAATTACCTCTGGAGACAATGAGAAGAGGCACAAGGAAGATCTGGGGATACTAGAACTACATATATTTTTATCATTTTTAAAGTTATTTATATTTTTTTATTTTGAGAGAAAGATAAGTACTACCAAGAGGGTTTCACATTGCAATCTTCTTCTCAGTCTGCCACAACTACCAAGAGGGTTTCACATTGCAATCTTCTCAGTCTGCCAAGCCAGCCAGGATCATGGGCATTCATGCACATGCAAAGTATACAGGTCGATCTAGAACTGAACCTGATCTTCTATATGGCTTCCAGCACTGTAAAGCACCATGCTACCACTGCACCACCACTGCTGAGCCTGGAAGTATATATCTTGATGGGCATATACTTGAATAAAGATTCACTGCATTTTGCACAGAATTTCTGCACTTTACTACAGTAAAGGTTTTATTTAAAAAATAAATATGCATGCAAGATGCAGAACAGTGCATATAATTTTTCATACTTTGTGCAAAAAAGAAAAAAAAGTATGTCTCCATATTTGTACTCATAGAGATTATCTCCAGAAGACTACATAAGAAACTGATAATACTGGATGTGTCAGAGGAAGGATTTGGAAGAATAGAGACAGGAGTAAGAGGAAGGACTCCTCACCACATATTTTTTGTTTCTTCTGCATGTTAAAACACATGAATATATCGCCTTATCAAAACGTACTTTGAATTAAAAATATATTACCTAGAATTGTCTAAGAACTTTGATACTTAATCCTGTTTACAAATTCCAGGCCGGGAGGAAACTGGTGATGTAAAGTCAGCCCCCTTTCTAATAACATTGTGTCTCATGTTACAAGGTGTCACTATTGAAGGGTGGGCTGTGAGATCTGACAGACTGGTCTACCACCAGGCCTCTACCACCTCACTGGGCAGGAGTCATCACCCTTGCTTAGACTCTTGGTTTATCAAGGTCACACGTCCTAGGCTCTGTTTTATTCACTAATTTAAAAATATTTAGGTAATGTTTACCTAATAGTTAACTACTATGTGCTCTAGGCAAAGAGGACATATAACACTGGTATTTGTTGATGACATGATGACATGTATGTGTATGTAGGTATATATATATATATACCTACACACACATATATATGACATGTATATATATACACATACACACATGTGCGAATACTGTGTGTCCCTTCTCAACACACACTGAATGTCTTCACTCTATAGCAAAAACTGAAGAACTGGAAGACATTGAAATAGAGATAATGGTAGATAGCAGAGGTGACAGGGTAGGGGGGAAGAGGACCAGGGATTTGGAAGAAAATTATTAACAGAAACAAGAATGCATGTAAATAAGTGGAATATATTAGGGAGCAGTGTACCATACAAGATTTAAAAACATTGTAAAACTATTATTGACTATAAATTGGGATTCAGTGTAATGATCAATGTTTGAAAAAGGTGAATATGTCTACAAACTGATCTGACTATTACACACTGTATGGAAACTTTGAAGAACATATTGTATCATAGAATGAATTTGTACAAACCATAAGTCACAATTTAAAAAGGAAAAAATAGATATACTTGCACACTTGCTTATGTCTTTTTAATTGAAAGCCCCACCTACATAAGGAAAAAGTGGCTAAGTAAAGCTTTGTGCATTCTTACAATAATAATCATGTAATCATCAAAGAAGATTATGTCTTTTATCTTTGTGAGATACAATCAAGACATAATTCTACATTTTGAAAGTACACAATTTTAAGTAAAATAATCGAATACAAAAATAGCAAATACTGCATGATTCCATTTACATGGCATTGAAGACCAGAAGAAACTAGAATATGGTGATAAAAGTGGGAACAGCAATTACCTCTGGAGACAATGAGAAGAGGCACAAGGAAGATCTGGGGATACTAGAACTACATATATTTTTATCATTTTTAAAGTTATTTATATTTTTTTATTTTGAGAGAAAGATAAGTACTACCAAGAGGGTTTCACATTGCAATCTTCTTCTCAGTCTGCCACACCAGCCAGGATCATGGGCATTCATGCACATGCAAAGTATACAGGTCGATCTAGAACTGAACCTGATCTTCTATATGGCTTCCAGCACTGTAAAGCACCATGCTACCACTGCACCACCACTGCTGAGCCTGGAAGTATATATCTTGATGGGCATATACTTGAAAAGCACTGCATTTTGCACAGAATTTCATTTCTGCACTTTACTACAGTAAAGGTTTTATTAATAAATATGCATGCAAGATGCAGAACAGTGCATATAATTTTTCATACTTTGTGCAAAAAAGAAAAAAAAGTATGTCTCCATATTTGTACTCATAGAGATTATCTCCAGAAGACTACATAAGAAACTGATAATACTGGATGTGTCAGAGGAAGGATTTGGAAGAATAGAGACAGGAGTAAGAGGAAGGACTCCTCACCACATATTTTTTGTTTCTTCTGCATGTTAAAACACATGAATATATCGCCTTATCAAAACGTACTTTGAATTAAAAATATATTACCTAGAATTGTCTAAGAACTTTGATACTTAATCCTGTTTACAAATTCCAGGCCGGGAGGAAACTGGTGATGTAAAGTCAGCCCCCTTTCTAATAACATTGTGTCTCATGTTACAAGGTGTCACTATTGAAGGGTGGGCTGTGAGATCTGACAGACTGGTCTACCACCAGGCCTCTACCACCTCACTGGGCAGGAGTCATCACCCTTGCTTAGACTCTTGGTTTATCAAGGTCACACGTCCTAGGCTCTGTTTTATTCACTAATTTAAAAATATTTAGGTAATGTTTACCTAATAGTTAACTACTATGTGCTCTAGGCAAAGAGGACATATAACACTGGTATTTGTTGATGACATGATGACATGTATGTGTATGTAGGTATATATATATATATACCTACACACACATATATATGACATGTATATATATACACATACACACATGTGCATGCATACACATGTGTAATATCAGATAATGAAGAAGGAAAAGACAAAGTACAGAAATAAAGTATCAAACAGGTTGGGGGAGGGGTTTAGGGTGAGTGAGGAGGAATCCTGACCATTCCAGGTGGGTGGCTCATGGCATGGTACTACTTAAAATCTGAAGAAGCAACAAGACTAATATTGTGGCTATATGGGGATGGAGAAATCAGGACAGAAAGGACAGCAGTTTCAAAAGCCCTGAAGTCAGAACATATCTGCTTTGGCTAAGAAACAGCACAGAGGCCAGTGTGACTGATAGAGAATAAAATAGAGAATAGTAGACATAAGAAATAAGAGGTAAGCAGGGGGGCCCTTGGAAGTCATGTAAAGATTGACTTTTACTCTGGACAGTGGGAGATGCAACAGAGAGAATCAAGAAGTAAATTTTTGGACCTGTTTAATGGAGGAAACAGATTAGTTATACCAACCTGGGGTTTAGGAAGAAGACAGAGGCTAGATAATAAGTGTGGAGGCCATCAGATTTCTCTTTCCTCCAAATGAATTACCCTTTGGGGTCATTGAGTTCTTCAGGGTCCTTTCTTTGCAGCATATCTTGGTGAGGCCCAGTCTACTCAATCAAGTACCCTAATTTTACACCATGATAAGCAAATGTTTGGGTATTTACTCCTCTGTCTCAGAAGGCAAACTGGTCTACCCTCACCTGAATAGTCCACATGTCAAAGTGTTCCTTTGTCCAGTGAAACATCACTGCACAGACAGCTTACTGTCATTCAAAGTTTTTATTTATGCCCTCCTAAAACTCCCATTACATTTCTATGACCTTTAATCACCTTTTTATTTTATTTTATTTTACTTTTATTTTATTTTATTTTATTTTTGGAGAATTTTTTACTACAGGACGCGTGCATTTGCCAGAAAGACAGAGAGAGAGAGACAGAAAGACAGAAAACAAGAAATCACCCCCCAGCGGGGACGGCCATGCTGCAATCCCTTCTCCATTCTCTCAGGATCTTGGGCATGCATGCACATGTGCCTGGCATGAGTTCAAGCCACTGGGTCTGGACTGGAACCACAGTCACTACATGGGAGTCCAGCGACATAGCCATTACGCCAACTACTGCTCCCAATTTTTTTTGTAGATTTCTTAAACATTTTTCTATCATTATCTATTTCTCCCTCACTAACATCTAGGTTATCCATTTGTTCCTTTTTAAAAATGTATGCCACCTCTCACGTACTAACCGAATGATCCCGAGAAACAACACTTCATTTCTATAACCTTCAGTTTCCATACTTAATAATTAGTTTCTCTAAGAATGAAATGACTTATTTTTATCTTTCTATAGTTTTTTTGTAACTTAAATTGGTAAGGACAATGATGATGATGCTTACCTGGTTGTGCACTGATAAACTGGAGGCTTTTTGTGGTTTTGTGAGGCAAGGTAAAAAATCGGCAAGTAAAGACGGACAGTGTGAAAGAAACTTGGTGGCATTCACTTAGTAGAAAGAACTATGTATTATTGTTGTTATTACTAATGCAAGTTGCCCACTAACTAAACTGTATAACCTTGAAGAAATGCTTAACCTCTCTGAATTCTGATTGCTAATTTATAAAATAAGGTGCTAATAATTTTTTCATGGAATTGGTACAGGACTATTTAGATGCTGGGAGAGTAAGTACTTAGTATTAGGTATGAGTCTCCAACAATGACATAAAATGCTTTGTAAACTTAGATTACAGATACCCTCATGGCCATCGGAGAAGAAGCAAGCTGGCACAGCGTAGATGGATGATACAGGAAGAAACTTAGTGCCATATGAACAAACACCAGAAATTCAGGTACAGAGGCCAAGGAACTTCACAG
Organism: Tupaia belangeri chinensis; assembly: GCF_000334495.1. Lineage (NCBI taxonomy): Eukaryota > Metazoa > Chordata > Mammalia > Scandentia > Tupaiidae > Tupaia > Tupaia belangeri. The sequence continues at coordinate 26,062 of NW_006159690.1, forward strand.
TTTTCAGATCAACAGAAGAAGGCTTTAGAAGTTCAGATTTGTAATAGCAGCATATTCACTCGGGTCAAATTTGAAGCAAGTATATACTGTGTTTGGTTGTACCCAGGAGATAATCAACACGATGATTAAGAGATTTAGTCATGTAGAAAGACAGACTTAAGTTTTAATACCAGGAGATAATCAACACGATGATTAAGGGATTTAGTTATGTAGAAAGACAGACTTAAGTTTTAACACTGACCCTGAAACACATTAGCTGTATAACTTCAGTTCCCAAGACCTGCAATTCTTAGCTATAGTGGGAAAAATAAAAGTGGTAAGATTTGGTCACCAAAGCCCCACCTCAGACCCCTGACAGATATCATCCTTATTATGACATCAGTAGAGGTGGCATGAGAGTTATATAGAGTCCCTTGAAGAAAAGTACAGGGTGCTTTGAAGAAAAAGCCCTGGAGACAAATTCATCTTGAATCCTAGCTTAGATGGTTATTATGTAAATTTGGACAAGTCTCTTAGTGTTTCTGAGCCTTAGCATTCTCAAGTACAAATTGGGGATAATCATAATGTTTTACTGAGATAAGGAAGCAAAATACTAATACAGTGGGGCTGGTAGGTCTTGTTGTGGTGAAGGGTACTGGACTCCCACATGGTCAACCACAGTTGGAGTCCCGAAACTGATGGCTCACTGGCTTGCATGCTTTCTCACTTTCTCTCTCCCCCTCGCTCTGGTCAAATTAAAATAAATAAATAAATAAAATAATTCTTTAAAAAATATACTATTACTGTGACCAGCATATGGTGTGTGCTTAAAAATGGTGGTCACTGGTGTTTATGTTACTCTTTATCAGGTGACATGTTACATGCTGGGTATGTAATAGTGGACAAGAATACATTTCATACCATCTTTCAGATATTTAAAGATAGTGGGAACCAGCAGTTAGCATAATGGCTATGTCGCTGGACTCCCACATAGTCGACCGTGGTTCACGTCCCGGACCCGGTGGCTTAAAACTCACGCCGGGCGCATGTGCGTGCGTGCCAATGATCCTGAGAGGAGAATGGAGGAGAAGGGATTGTGGCGTGACCATCCCCTCTGGGGGGTGATTTCTCGCTTTCTGTCTCTATGTCTTTCTCTGTCTGTCTGGCAAGCGCATGCGCCCTATAGCGAAAACCTCTCCAAAAAAAAAAAAAAAAGATAGGTGCTATCTTCTTTCACCATATTTACTGTGGACTTTTCTTCAGTCCTATCATCTCTTTCACTCATGACAAGATTTTCCAACATGATCCTCTCTTCCTTTGCTTTTGCTAGAGAAGCTCTGTTTTGTCAATATCCCTTTGAACTATGACACACAGAATGGAGATGATATTTAAACTAAAATATTATTGGAGATGAATTTTATTTTAACCTTAACACTGTACTGTTGCTTAACCAGCCAACAGTCCCATTAATTTTTTTGGTTTGCTTTTTTGTTTTGTTGGTTTTTACTCTTTGTGGTAATAGTCATAAGGGATACTACAATGGAACGACTGAACTCACTGATACAGTGCATAGCCTGAGAAAGTACTCAGTTATTTTAGATGAGCACGAAAGCAATGAAGCCAAGGTTCTGTACAGAATCCAAAGTAGAAACATAAAAAAGGAAGAGTATACTGTACCTCCTTAATTCTGTAGGGGGTCAGGATCACCCTAAGTAAGTACCATCTAGAAGGTAAATGTTTCCTTCTTGGGAAACTAAATCATTAACAAGGCTAAGCATAGAATACTTAACCAGAAAGAAATAAGTCATAAGTATATTTTAAGGGCAGACTCTATAGTAAAATTGAGATCATTATTATTCATGTCAAATATCCTCTTGGAAAGCTCATGAATTCTACCACAGGGGTAGAGGGGAGTAAGAGCAGATCTATACACTCCTACTGAGGCAGAGACATCTACCAGGGCTCCCAGATATATCCAAAGCAAAGACTCAAGACAGTCAACAGGTGGTTTCTACAACCTCAGAACTCAAACAACTCCCTTTTAAAATTAAAAGGAAGAATTCTAAAACATAGATTATAATCTCTGAAAATTCAGAGCACTGTTCTCTGCTCTTTATATGCCTAGGTCTGAGTGTCAGGGGCCTGAGAAATCACAGCTGGATGAAAGAGATGAGCTTAGCAAGAAAGTCGCATTTTGTTTATAAAAGGAAGCTCAAGCTTCAGGGTTTGAATGCCTGGGCACCTCTTTAATCAAACCAGGGCTGCTCAGTCCAGGGCTTTGTGAGTGAGTTAATTAGTAATGTGCCAGAGACTTACCTGGTTAATCAAAAGATTAATCACTCTGGGGAACCAGCAGTTAGCGTACTGGCTATGTCGCTGGACTCCCACATAGTCGACCGCGGTTCGTGTCTCGGACCCAGTGGCTTAAAACTCACGCCGGGCGCGTGTGCGTGCGTGCCCAAGATCCCGAGAGGAGAATGGAGGAGAAGGGATTGCGGCATGACCATCCCCCCTGGGGGGTGATTTCTCGCTTTCTGTCTCTATGTCTCTCTCTGTCTGGCTGGCGAGCGCACGTGCCCTACAGTGAAAATCTCTCCAAAAAAAAAGATTAATCACTCTGTAGATTTCATTCCTCTTGTTTCCGGGCTGTCTTTGGCTCCTGGGTTTATCTTTTTGGTTTTCGTTTGTTTGTTTGTTTGTTTTTGTTTTCTTATTTTTTAGGGTGGGGCGTGGGGGGACAGAATTAACCTTTTATTAGCTAGCAGTCACCATTCAAGTTTTAAAAGATGGCATTGTCCCATTTAAACTTTTTTTTTTCCCAAATCAAAATGAGATGGTTCTTTTTTAAAATGGACTATGGCTTGACCAAGAACTGTTAAGCCATTTCTGTGGAAATAAGGCATTTGAGTAGAAGATGATTTGAAGCTCTATGGAAGTTCTGAACATTCCTTTACATGGGCACTACTGGTTGAAGAAAAGATTTCTGGTAAGTACATGACTGTTAATCAACTAACTAGATTTCCATGGCTCTTTCTTTAATTAATTTTTTTACTTTAAAAAGCAAATCCTAAAAAAACAAGAAAGGTGTCATTTTAGCAAACTCTAACATGAGGAATAAAATATCTATTTCATAGTTTTATTAGGCAAACTGATAAAGTAAGTTATCTTTAAGTCTATCTTAAATACTTTCTGAAATAAGTAATACTAAAAATAGCAACAAATGAATATATTCCTTTCACCAGAATGTTCAGCTCTGATTATGTCCAAATTAAGATACTCCTAATCCAAACTGTTAATGTGCTCAATTGTTCTTTTAAAAAGAGACATTACTATCATGGCTGAATTTTAATTTAATATCATAAAATAATTGTCATTCATAAAAACAGGTAAATAGCAAGAACTATAATACATTTATTAATTACCAGAAAGTTCCCCATTATGTCAGTATAATCACCCATGATAATCTGCCTTTCTATCTTGTCCATATGATTTATCAGCTCATCCTTCAAGGCCCTGTGGATCCTCACCATGCACTGTAGAAAAGAATCATTTGGTGATCCCAACGGTATCTAAAATATTAGTTTGTAGGGGAAGTAATTATGTATTTTTCTATATTTTTCTCTTTTTTAAATCTTTGATTGACTAAATTTATTCTTTCCTATGTTTTTCTATGCAAAAATGCATCATGACATTCCTGATGACCCAGGAGACGACAATATAACAAGTATACATTGGTTCACAAAAATTCCCTTTCTCTGTTGTTGCTGCCTGTGTTTGGACTCCTTTCTTTGTCACACATGTGAAATTCCTATTGTGTGCATCATGTACAGTACAGAGAAGGTAATGAAATAAGCATTATGTTTTGTTTTAAAAAAGCTAATATAGCAGGAAACTGAAAGTGAGTGTAAGTGGTATAAGTTAATAAGCCTCCATCCTGTAGAGCTGGTAATTCTCAGTTCTTCTAGAGATAGCAATAATTCTAGATGGAAGTGTTTAAACTACATGACTGTTAGCTCTGCAAAGTCCCTTATCTCTTGCCATAATTAGTTGCTATTTTTCCATGGGAAAGTGTCAAGTACCAGGGTGAGATATGAGTAGCATAGCATGTGAGGGGTGGAGTGGCATGTGTGCACGGGGGAGAAAGAAGTAATGGATAACTGAAATTAATTAACATTATTAGATGCACTAAAAAGCAGACAAAAGTATTAAATCAAGGAAATATCCTTATGACTTTAGGGTACAATGGAGAAAACATGGGGAGGTTGAAAAACCAAATGGAAGAAATAAATCTCATTCATTATTTCTTTATAAATTACTGTCCCAGAATGGTCAGAGCTTCTGGAAACCTGCAATATAGGCAGAAATTTATTCTTGAGACAAAAACTTCTGTTACCAAGAAGACATAAAATGAAGACTTCTTCACCAAGTGCTTCTATGTTAAAATGCTCTTTGATACCTGGAAAACAGTCATAAAGAGAGAATGCAAGGTAAAGACTAAGTATTTCCCAGTTACGTAGCCCAGCCATGTTAAGATTCTAAAGGAAGAAATGCAGCCACTCCCTGAACTGGGCATATCCTGTGGTCAGGAGCAGTTTAGAAATATTAATAGATCAAATGATGAGTCTCCCTTCTTTCAATTTTGCAATTTCCAATCAGTTATCTACCAGCCTTCAGAATTATCCTTTTAAAATACAGTCCCAGGTGCCAGATGGTAGTGCACCAGTAATATGACACTCTGCAATGCTGGTTCACATGAAAATATTCCAGGCTTGTATTCAGAGACCTTCCTAAGCACACTGGGCATGAGTGTGCCCATGATCCAGGGCCAGCTGAGATGGGGTGGGTCATGGCATTGGCACCCTGCTGGGGATGCCTCTGTCTCTGTCTCAGTCAGTATCTACCTTTCTGTGTGTGTGTGTGTGTGTGTGTGTGTGTGTGTGTGTATCATTTCTTGCTCAAAAAGAAATACAAAAACTTATAAACAAAACAAAACAAAAAAACACAGTCCAATTTTATTATTGGACTTGCCGTGAGGTTGTCCGTTACCTTTCCCTATTGCCTTCCTCAGCCTTGTCTTTATCATCCCTCTAACCACACTTTCTGTTTAGATACAGCATTAACTGACTTATCAAAAATGCTGCATGTTTTGTACTCACTGGACTAACACAGCACATACAACCATATTCAAGACTTCTTCTCAAAGTAATTTCTGGACTTAAACAGAAGAAATCTCATTCCTGAACAAGTCCACCCATGCAGACAGAGCTCTGTACATAGATACTGGGCGTCTTGGTACTTATTGCTCTCCTATGGAACCCAACAAACCTGAGACCAGATTTCCATGTCTGGTTTACCTCTGCTTTTCCCAGTCTCTCCTGTAATGATCCAAAGGCTTTGAAGTGCCAAAGTTTCACACATTTTGACAATAGTATGGCTAAATGGGAAAGAATGTCTGTATTGCTTTTGGGTACCTTTCTAAGAGTAGAGGGACGGTTACTAAACCCTTTTGGTATACCTTCTACCTCAAAGCTTGCAGAAATATAAACAAAGGAATTATTTCCATGTCTTATGTATGGCAACCCTGTACTCCCTAAAATTCACTCTTTGAAAAAGTCTAAGGTAGGCTAGGATACAAACCCGAATATCAGCCAGAACCTAAGTTTTTCTTGGGCGTATACTATTCGCTTTCTAAAGCCTAAGGCCACTCTACTCATTCTCTAGGCAGGCCCACGTGTACCTGTCTTGTTACCATAAACAGAAATAGCACATTTTGGGACCAGAAGCTGATGTAATGGCTATGTCACTGGACTCCCAAGTACTCCACCACAATTCTATTCCCAGATCTGGTGGTTTAAACTCACGTCGGGCGTATGTGCATGTGTTCCCAAGATCCCAAGAGGAGAATGGAGGAGAAGGGATTGTGGCATGGCCATACCCCCTGGAGGGGGTGATTTCTCACTCTGTCTCTCTGTCTCTCTCTGTCTTTCTGGTAAGCACATGGGCCCTATAGCAAAACCTCTCCAAAAGAAGGAAGGAAGGAAGGAAGGAAGGAAGGAAGGAAGGAAGGAGAGAGAGAGAGAGAAGGGGGGAGAGAGAGAGAGAGAAAGAAAGAAAGAAAGAAAGAGCACATTTTTTTCAGAGAAAGATCTGCAATAACCTCCCAAATAGAAGTTTCATCAGGTAGAACCTAAAGTTTTCCCAACATTCTCAGACATACCTAGCTTCAGCTCAAATTAAGGTGGCTAACACCTTAATTGATGACTCAGGTAGAGGGAAAAGTATCCTCTAGAAAGAAGGTATTGGAGCCATATTTTGAAAGAAGAGAAAGATTCATGCCAACACTGCAGCAATGACTCATGAACAGGAAGCATGACAGTGAAGACAGAACCATTATAAAGGCCAAATATTGAATGAATTCATTTGAATCAAGTTGATTAAGATATCCAGAGAAGGCTATGCTGACATTATTTTAAAACCATACTGACATATAATAAGATCTCACTGAATATTTTTGGTTGAATAAATAAATACATAAATAAATGGGTGGTTTAAAAAAATTTTAAGCATATAAATTTGGGTCTGAGCCCTCATTTGCTAAGGACCAGGAAGATTCAACTTTGATCATTTCTGAGGAAAATTTATTTCCCTCCCAAGGGTTTTAAAACTTACCTTGAAAATGTATGTGTTATCCAAAAAATTATTACTTCATGTTCTTTACTATTTTTGACATTTGTCCATTATACACATGATATGCCTAGGCATCCTGACTTGTCATCAAGTAGCAAGAGCTGATTTCTGGGTAGGACAAAGGTATTTTCACAGCAGTCCTCTCAGTTCACAAAGGTTCATCCACAAAACCAACGCCAGCTTCAAAAGCCTTATTGTTAGCAACAGGCCTCCATGGTCCTCTCCTCAACATCTCCTCCTTTTGGTACTTCATCCACATAGGTCAAAAATCTCTGCCACTCAAAGAAACACCAAAAACCTTAACACTGTATCCATTAAGAGTTTCCCAGAACAGGACCAATAGGACACAAGGATAGACAGATTAAAGTTACTGTGGATATTGGTTCATGAGGTAATAGAAGCCAAGAAATCCCATGACATGCTGTCTGTAAATTGGAGAACCAGGAAAGCCAGTAACATGATTCAGTCAAGGTCCAAAGGCTGAGAATCAGGGAGGCAGTGGTGCAAAGTCCTAGAATTCAAAGACTCAAGAACCTGAAAATGTCTGAGGACAGGAGAAGATGGATATCCTAGATTCAGATGAGAATGATTTATCCTTCCCTCACCTTTTGTTCATTCAGCCCTTAATGGATTGAAGGATGCCCATCCACAATGAGGGTGGATTTCTCTTTATACAGTCTACAGATTTAAATGCCAATCTCTTCCAGAGGCACCCTCACAGACATACCTGGAAATAATGTTTTAACAACTATCTGGGCATCCCTTAAGCTGGTCCAGGAAACATATAAAATTAACCATGACACTAACCCTGTCTCAATCAGAGAAAAGGAAAATCCATCCTTTAACTACTGGATGAGCCCTTTCTATTTCCTTGACCCACAGCAACAATCCCTCACCGTGAGCATATAAACCCAAATAGAATTATGCATGTTTTTCTGTATAATTTTCTGCAGGTGCTTTAAAATTTATGTTTTTCACATTTACACACAAAAAAAAAACTATTCCAGTTTCAGTGGTGCACTCTGCTAAGACATATGTTCTGCAGTCTGGGGCCACATGGGAGGACTGGATTTGGTTTCTGACCCAGTGTAATGGCTGCATACAGTGGCATGCACCTCTAATTGTAGCAATTTGAAGAGCTCAGGAAGAAAGACTGTGAACTTGAGGCTGGCCTGGGCAACATAGTAAGACCCTAATGGAAACAAAGGCTAGGCAGGATGGTGCATGCTTGTAAAGTCCCAGCTGAAAGGCTTAGTCAGAAAGATGCAACCAAAAACACTGTCAAAGAAGAAGAAGAAGAAGAAGGAGGAGGAGGAGGAGGAGGAGGAGGAGGAGGAGGAGGAGAAGAAGAAGAAGAAGAAGGAGAAGAAGGAGAAGGAGAAGAAGAAGAAGAAGAAGAAGAAGAAGAAGAAGAAGAAGAAGAAGAAGAAGAAGAAGAAGAAGGAGAAAAAGAAGAAGAAGAAGAAAGAAGAGAGAGGAAAAGAAAGTTATTAATAATACTTTTAAAAGGAGTCCAAACCCAAAACAGGAATCAGTTATTTTATTACATTAAGAGAAGGGAGACACCTCTTATCTCTGCATTCTGTTAGTGTAACAGAACAAAATCTAAAAATAATGTTGCAGCATATTATTTTGTCCCCCCCCCACCACCACACTAATTCCCTCAATATGGTAAATAACAGTGTCTGATAAAAATTCGGAATTAGAGGCTCCAACCTCCTGAATCCACTTGAGTTCATCATGGCTCCATTTTCTCTTGTGTAGAATCTGTCCTCTTGACCTCTCATGACCATCAGATCGAATAAGACAAGGAACCCCATAAATGAAGAGAGCTTGGAAGAGTGCTTGCTGGTGTGGACCGTGCCACGAGTCAGCAGAAATCTAATAGATCAGCTGTGCCCCTGTGACTATGAAGAAAAGTCCTCAGAGTTTCACTGACCTGTCTGGCCTTGATCAGGTGTCCCATCTCCTTGGGAGCTAATTCTGCTATTGTCACCATTATCCCTACAATCCTGGAGGGAGAACGAGCCCTAGTGGTGACCCACAAGAAATACCAGGCAGAAATGCAATCCCTGGAGCATTTTAGGGCAGGAAAGCAGGTTAATCACCTGCACAATGTTTGTCATAAGGCCTGAGTCCTGAAAGGCATCTTTGTTCATCCGCCAGGTGAGCTGTAAGAGGAAAATGCTTCTCCAGTCACTGCCACCACAACCTGTACAAAGTACTCTTTCAGAGACCCAGTCCTGGTTGTGCCCTCTGGTGCCGCCTCTGACTTACTGGGTTGCCTACACAGAGATCATTTCCCTGCCCGCACCCCTCAACCACCGACCCTGCTACTGCACAATGCCACTCTGAGGGCACGGGTAGAATATTACATTCCAGAGAGAAAAGGCAATGCTCAGGCTAAAGAGACTAGGCTGCAGTTGAAGACACTCCCTGTTCACCACAGAGCTCTCAGTGTCCCAGCAGACAATAGGCCTCTGTGTAGCCCCATCTCCTAATGCAAGAACTGCTTACATGTTTTCATCTTTGCAAACTTCAAACAGCTCAGTCCCTAGGAATGACTGTACAAGGAAATCTGCATAGGAGAAGGGGAGGTGAGGTTTGTTCTTTCGAAATAATCTCCAGGCAGGATTGTTTATTCCCTAGGGCAATATCAGGTTTATGCCAGTTTATTCTTTCATTCATTTAATATTTATAGATCACCTATGATATGTTAGGCATCCTGCTAAGGTGTCTAGTAAGAGATAATTAACCCTAGATTTAAAAAGTAAATATAATACTCCCCTGCTCTTAAGCAAATAGTGTCCGATGATCTGAAAAAGCATTTTATGAATTGATTTTGTATGAGCATCCTTTCTCTCCTTCACTTCTACACCTGACTTTTGATCTTCATTCTGTCCTGGCTCCTGAATCCCTTCTGATTCTGATTCCCTTATGATTATGCAAAATAAAAGTCAGAATTAGATTTCTCGGGCACTCTCTTATTGCTGGAAATGCAAAATGGTATAACTCCTGTGGAAGACAATTTGGCAGTATATTTTAAAAATTACATATGTACTTGCCTTTGAACCTACTAATACAACTAGTAAGAATTTACTCTGAATATACACCACTAATAATACATGTATTATATTGGGTTGTCAGAAAAGTCATGATATATTTTTTCTGTTTTCCTATGCAAAAATGCACTCATGACTTTTCCAACTATATATAGATGGATAGAGAGAGAGAGAGAGAGAGAGAGAGAGAAGTTATCCAGTGCAATGTAATTTTTATTTGTAAAATACTGGAAACTGGGGCCAGCAGATAGTGTAGTAGTTAAGGCATTGGACTTTCATATATTTGACTAGACTGTGGTTTGATTACCGGACCTAGCAGGTTGAAACTCATGCCAGAAATGTGTGTGTGTGTGTGTGTGCATGCGTAACCAAAATCCCAAGAGGAAAATGGAGGAGAAGGGATTGTGGCATGGCCATCCTCTCTGAGGAACGATTTCTCACTTTCTGTCTTTCTGTGAGTGCACGTCCGCACCCTATAGCAAAATTCTCCCCTCCCCCCCAAAAAAAATTAGAAACCACCTAAGAATAGGAGATTGGTTTTCTCCAGTCACTGCCACCACAACCTGTACAAAGTACTCTTTCAGAGACCCAGTCCTGGTTGTGCCCTCTGGTGCCGCCTCTGACTTACTGGGTTGCCTACACAGAGATCATTTCCCTGCCCGCACCCCTCAACCACCGACCCTGCTACTGCACAATGCCACTCTGAGGGCACGGGTAGAATATTACATTCCAGAGAGAAAAGGCAATGCTCAGGCTAAAGAGACTAGGCTGCAGTTGAAGACACTCCCTGTTCACCACAGAGCTCTCAGTGTCCCAGCAGACAATAGGCCTCTGTGTAGCCCCATCTCCTAATGCAAGAACTGCTTACATGTTTTCATCTTTGCAAACTTCAAACAGCTCAGTCCCTAGGAATGACTGTACAAGGAAATCTGCATAGGAGAAGGGGAGGTGAGGTTTGTTCTTTCGAAATAATCTCCAGGCAGGATTGTTTATTCCCTAGGGCAATATCAGGTTTATGCCAGTTTATTCTTTCATTCATTTAATATTTATAGATCACCTATGATATGTTAGGCATCCTGCTAAGGTGTCTAGTAAGAGATAATTAACCCTAGATTTAAAAAGTAAATATAATACTCCCCTGCTCTTAAGCAAATAGTGTCCGATGATCTGAAAAAGCATTTTATGAATTGATTTTGTATGAGCATCCTTTCTCTCCTTCACTTCTACACCTGACTTTTGATCTTCATTCTGTCCTGGCTCCTGAATCCCTTCTGATTCTGATTCCCTTATGATTATGCAAAATAAAAGTCAGAATTAGATTTCTCGGGCACTCTCTTATTGCTGGAAATGCAAAATGGTATAACTCCTGTGGAAGACAATTTGGCAGTATATTTTAAAAATTACATATGTACTTGCCTTTGAACCTACTAATACAACTAGTAAGAATTTACTCTGAATATACACCACTAATAATACATGTATTATATTGGGTTGTCAGAAAAGTCATGATATATTTTTTCTGTTTTCCTATGCAAAAATGCACTCATGACTTTTCCAACTATATATAGATGGATAGAGAGAGAGAGAGAGAGAGAGAGAGAGAGAGAAGTTATCCAGTGCAATGTAATTTTTATTTGTAAAATACTGGAAACTGGGGCCAGCAGATAGTGTAGTAGTTAAGGCATTGGACTTTCATATATTTGACTAGACTGTGGTTTGATTACCGGACCTAGCAGGTTGAAACTCATGCCAGAAATGTGTGTGTGTGTGTGTGTGCATGCGTAACCAAAATCCCAAGAGGAAAATGGAGGAGAAGGGATTGTGGCATGGCCATCCTCTCTGAGGAACGATTTCTCACTTTCTGTCTTTCTGTGAGTGCACGTCCGCACCCTATAGCAAAATTCTCCCCTCCCCCCCAAAAAAATTAGAAACCACCTAAGAATAGGAGATTGGTTTAATAAACCATAGCACACATAAACAATGGAGTACTGTGCTCTTTTGTAAAACTAACTAAATAATTATCTTTCCACATTTGTAAGGATGATTTCTAGGAGATAATTTTAAGTGGCAAAAGCAGAATCCAAAATAATGTACATGTTATGCTGCCTTTCATATAAAAAAATTAGGAAATTAAAAATGTAAGTATCTTATCTTCCCCAAAAAAAATTTTAGAAAGGAGAAGAGGAGGGAGAGGGAAAATAAATCCAGAAAATACTACAATTTTCTATAGGAGTAAGGGAACAGGGAGGAAGGAATGTGGGCAGGGGTGACACTTCTCCAAGTAGAACTGTCTATAGAGCTTCAACTATTTTTTTTTTTTTGAGAGATTTTCACTGTAGGGCGCGTGCGCTCGCCAGACAGACAGAGAGAGACATAGAGACAGAAAGCGAGAAATCACCCCCTAGGGGAGATGGTCACGCCGCAATCCCTTCTCCTCCATTCTCCTCTCGGGACCTTGGGCATGCACGCACATGCGCCCGGCGTGAGTTTTAAGCCACCGGGTCCGGGACACGAACCACGGTCGACTACGTGGGAGTCCAGCGACATAGCCATTACGCTAACTGCTGGTTCCCTAGAGCTTCAACTTTTAGAAGCACGCTAATGTCCTACATGTTTAAAAATTAAAGTGTTGAGCCTGCAGGCAGCATAGTGGTTAAGGTGCTGGACTTTCAAAAGGCCGACTGCAGTTCAAGTACCAAACCCTAGCTTAAACCTCATGCTGGGCATGTGTGCCTGCATACCCAAAATCCCAAGACGAGAATGAAGGAGAAAGGATTGGCCATACCTCTGAGGGGGGTGATTTCTTGCTTTCTGTCTCTCTGGTGAGCACACGCACTCTATAGGAAAAGTCTCTCAAAAAAAAAAAAAAAGAAAAACAGCATAACAAGTAAAGATGGTAAAGGGAAAAAAAATCTGAAAGCAAACCATAAAAGTGAAAAACAGTGGGGCCAACAGATGGCATTGTGGTATAGTGATTACATCACTGGACTCCCACATAGTCAACATGGTTCGAATCCCAGACGTGGTGGCTTGAAAATATGCCAGGCCTGTGTGCATGTGTGCCCAAGATCCCAGGAGGAGAACAGAGAAGATCGCAGCATGTCCATCCCTCTGGGGGGTGATTTCTCACTTTTCCTCTCTCTCTCTCTGTCTCTCACTCTCTGGCGAGTGTACACACCCTATAGCAAAAACTTCTTAAAGAAAAAACTGTAAACCTGGAACAAGTAGGTGGCATGGTGGTTAAGGTACTGAACACTTCCACATGGCTGACCACAGTTCAAGTCCCAGACCTGGTGCCTTTCTTCCTCTCTCTCTCTCTGTGTGTGTGTGTGTGGTCAAATTAAAAAATAAGCAAATTAATAAATAAAATTAAATAATTCTTTTAAAGGAAGTAAACCTAAGTACATTTCAAATGAATTCTATAACCTCACTGAAGGTATAAAAAAGAAGAAAAGTTATTTATGAACACTGCATTTAATTATACAAAGACTCTTCAAAAAGTTAATAGGAAATGCATTTTATGAAAAAAATACTACACTTGGGTTTCAGCATTTTGGGGCCACGGATCATTTCATTTTCCATAAACTTGTTGAAGTACCCTCATTTATATGTTCAGTTTAGGCAGAGGGAGTGGAAGACATTAAATTCCGAACTCTTTTTATTGAATGTATTTTTTCATAGTGGCTTGTGTGCAGCAATTTCGAACTATTTATTTTATAAATTTATTTTATAAATTTATTTTATAAACATTATAGGAGGAAGAATTTTATTTAAATTTTATTAATTTTAATTTTAATAGTAACCTAACCCTAACCCCTAACCCCTAACCTTAACCCTAACCCTATTTAGGGTTAGGGTTAATATTTACGTGGAGGTACAATGGAGGGTTAATATTTATGTGGAGGTATAATGGAGGGTTAATATTTATGTGGAGGTACAATGGAGGGTTAATATTTACGTGGAGGTACAATGGAGGGTTAATATTTATGTGGAGGTAAAATGTCTCCTCAGATTTTGCTAATTAGTGAGACAAGGGGAAATGATAACTATACAGTAGAGAAATCAGACATCACCTTGTCTGTGTGATCAAAGTCAATATCCACAATGAGGGGCGAATGGCAATGCGTATCTCCAAATGCACTGTTCTGAGAAGGACACTACTTGGCTTATGTAAGATTCTAGCCTGGAATGCATAAATTGAAGCTAATTATGAGGAAATATAAGACCAACCATCCTCCAAATTAGGCACATTCTCTTTTAAGGGGAAAAGTCAGATCATATTATTTTAAAATGCCAATATCATAAAAGACAAAGAAAGCCTATAGAGATCTTTCAGATTTAAGGAGACTAAAGATATATGGCAACAAAATGCAATACCTGACCTTAGACTGGATTCTGTAATAGATGTAAAACAAAGCTATTAAGAGTATTATTGGGTTAATTGATAAAGTTAGATAAAGGACAGTATCAAAGTGTTACATCAGCATTTACTGACATTGATAACCATATTGTATTTATGTAATATAATAGCATTATTTCTAGAGAAGAGAAGCTATGATATTTAGATAATATATGCAACTTACTCTGAAATGGTTCAGAAAAAAATATTTGTGTGTGTAGGACAGAAGAAAACAGTGAAGCAAGCGGTATGAAATGTTAATAGGAGAATCTGAGTAAAAGGCGTGTGGCTTTATTTTGTACTATTCTGTGCTTCTGTGAATATCAGTCCTAAAATGCAGCAGCCCTTGGCCAACCCCTGTGAGCTTCCCAAAGTCATTCTCTTCAGATTCCAACAGGCGAGGGGTGTATTCTGGGCACATTATTCATTTCAGTGCATAGAGGTCAAGGTAAAGGAAATTAAAGGTGCCCTCTATTAGGCTAAGAATATTTGATACTTGTGTCACCTTATGTCATTTGGAATAATTATCACATTATGGAACAGAAACATGTCAAGAACTTTACACGTATTATCTCATTTAATCTTCATAACACTAAGAGGGGAGCAATCATTTCCTTAGGAAGGAAACTGAGATATAGGGAATTTAACCCGGAGGAAGTGGAAAAGCTAAGACTGGAATCCAGGTTGTCTGGGTCCAAAGCTTATGCTCTTTCATTCCTGGAATGTATTACCCCCCACAAAGGTAGTGAGACTAGAACCACATTTACACAATCGTTAGCTCTTAGTTCAGATGCTACGTCCTCTGCAATGCCTCCCTTGAACCATAGGAAGGTACTAAGGTTGCTATTCGTATTTTCCCATCTCATTTAGTACATACCACCAAAAAAGAAAAAAAAATGTTAATCTTGTTGTTTCATTGTTTTTGCATGTTTGCTTTACTTGCTGAACTTCGACTTCCTGAAGAATTAAAATCATCTTTTCTTCTTTATATTCCTAGCACCTATCACAGAGCCTAATCCACCAGAAATATTTTCTAAATGCTACTGAAGTTGTACTGGGTTTTGATAAGTACATACTGAGCTTTTATAATAGCTCTATAGTGTTCACCTTTCATTCATGCACAAAAATTGAGGCTTAAACTTGAGTCTGAGTCAACAGTTTGATACGATTTCTTACAAAAGGTAATATGATCTTTAATGTCATTAATAAATGAATCATATGTAGGAAGAGAAAATGGATGATCCAATTTACTGTAACTGATCAGGCAAAGACCAGAGATTTAAACTGAGTTCTCCATCCACATAAAAGCAGATGTGGACAAACTGGAAGAAGCCTGAGAGTAGGAAAAAATGGTGCTTAAAGCCAATGCTATGCAAGTGGATACCAAAGGGGCTACGGCTAATGACAGCTCAGGTAGCCATGATGACTATTTTAAAACACTTTAGTGCATTCGACTTTTCTAGTTGAGTACAAAAGAACTTCAACTAATGGGTAGATGTCACTTGAAGAATTTTTGCTCAATATAGTTAGTAATATTCTTTTGTACAACTGTCCAAAGATAGAATGAGCTCCTTCAGATAATGGTGAGCTCTATCACTAGGATTGTGTAGGTAATGAATGGAAGACCATCTGTTAGGAATCTTTTGAGAGAGGATTCAAGTACCAACAGATAAAGAGAGTAGGCTAAATTAATGCCTCCTAAATGTTGCTCCTTAGACCAATACAAAGCTATCACTGGCCTACAACCAAATAAGGAAAAAATAAAAAGAAGAAAAGAAAAAAAGGAAGAAAAAATAGCAAGTTTTTGTAATGCTGGGCAAACTCAATTTAAATGGTTGGTCTTAATTAGAAAATTATGCATTTCTTTGTTCAAATTTCCTTTTTCTATTGAAGTGGGAATAGTAGATTTATTTTTTTGTGCCTAGACTCAGAAAAAAATAAAAAATAAAATAGGTTAACAACTCTGTTGGCTGCCAAAATGTCTTAAACTTATAGTGACCCATGAAATTCAAAAGTCTATCAGCAAATGGACCAGATAACTTCTGAGATTCCTTCAGCCCCCAGGAGTGAATGGCTGTACATCTCACAGGCTCTGAACTGCAAGTTCAACCAACTAGACCCAGAAGAAATTCACTGGTTTTGAAGTCATACCTACCTGGCTTCACATCATGGTTCAATTACTTACCGGCCATGGGACTGTAAGCAAGTTGGTTAATAGCTTTGAATCTCTGTTTTTTTGCCTTTAAAATTGGGATAAAAATTAAATCTTGGCACTGAAGGATTATGGGTTTTAGCCCAAAAGAAAAAGCCCAAAACACACAAGCGAAAGTGGTAAATAACTAAAATGGCCTCAGTTCTTTCAACTCCTTCCATCTGGATGTGGACTTTACTTTTTCATCCTTTATATCTGAAACCGACTTGTATTGTTTTGGTAAAAGAATGTCAGAGAAGCAACATTCCAAGCTTAGACCTCAAGTATCTGCTCATATTTGTTCTTAGGTTTGAAACCCTACCTCTATACCATGTGAACAAATTAGGGCTAGCCTGATGGTTGATAAAACTCACTCAGTCCCATTGCTCTAGCCAACATCCAGAGAGAGCATTTGAGATCAACTATTCTCCCTCTGACTAAAGATGCGAGAGAAAGCTCAGCATGTTTCAGTCAAGGCTGACGCAGGTCATCAGAAGTACTCAACTGGCTATTTGACTCATGAGTAATAAGAAATAGTAGTTATCTGAAGTCACTACATTTAAAGGTAATTCATTATTTGGCAAAAAACAATTAATAATTCCTTTTCCATAATTTGTATGTTCTAGCTAAGTGCTCTTGAGGAAGTTATTTACAGTGCATTAGCTTTAATATCCGTATCCATAAAATAGATAGATAATTCCAACTTCATAAGGTAAGTACTATAAGTACTTATAGTAAGTAAGAACTATGTGATATAATGGAACTAAATGGTCTGAAATACGGCATCTAGCACAAATTAGGTCCTCAGTTAGGAGGACCTAACCAAGTTAGGTTACCAACTCGGTTACCAACATTAAGACCATTAGTGGTATGATGGTAATAGTGGAAGTAGTCATGCTTTCTCTTCGCTCTACCCTCCAGGAGGCTTCCATCCTAAGAAACTGCAATGAAAGGGGTTGTTTCATCTTGTGACTAATAAGATGTTTTATACAAAATATACTCAGCCAGGGTTTGATTGATTTTATTCCTAACTCACTGTCTAAACTATTTAGTCATACAAGGTGGGTGTTATCCCAGAAAACAAAACTTTCATTTCACTGTTCAGAGGGTTGACAACATAACTGTTCCAGAGACAAAGAATCTTATATAGCAGGGAGAATGGGGATGGGTGGAGCTACCTCATTTCGAAGGGTCACTGGGCACCTGGCATTCTCCCAGTGGCTTTCTATGGTATTCACAGCCATCTTGAGTATTTCTGTCTCCATGTTTTGATGAAGAAGCTGACGAAAGGGTTTACTAGTAACTCTCTCGTGATATGTAGCAGATAAGGGACAGAGTCAGTATTACTCCCAATCAAATGTGTCCAAAATTGCTGATCATTTCTCTACAGACTTACTGTCTGTCTTAGAGATCATCGAAGATTTCTCTCTCAGAGTGGCCTCCTATTCACCCCCACGTCTACTGCCTTCTCAGGCAGGCCACTTCATGCCTATCACCCTTCACCTACACACATACAATAGCCTTTTGTCTCTCTTCCTCTAACAATGGCTCCTACTCCTGCCAGCATAGCCTTCATGACATGCAAATCTGATTATATCAAATTCCTTCTTTGCAAAATTATTCCCTGACTTTTCTTCACTTCCATGATAATATCAAAACTATTTTATGGTACAAACAGCTCATCAGCCATAGATCTCAGCTATTCTCCCAGGCCACACTAAGTCACTTCTGGTTCCCACAGCACACCAGGCCTTTCCTTGCTGTTGCTTCTTTGTGAATTCTGTGTTCTCTCTTGTACTTTTCCCAGGGGTTTAACTTCCTGATAAACTCTAACTTGATCTTCAAGTCTTCCTTAAAATGCCAAATCCTATGTACAGATCCTGACACCTGCTCATAAATTTAGATCACCTTCTGCTATCTCTCCTCTCCCCCAGGTAAAGTGCTACAATTGTTGCTCTCTCTCTTTCCCATTAGAATCACAAGGCAGGCATCACCCCAAATTAGGTAGATGTGTGGAGAACACATTTTGAATTCCTACCATGCTAATAAAAGTGGCCTCTGCTGTCAAGCTGAGTGGGCAAGAGACCAAAGAACCAAGTTAGATGCCACTAATTAGTTATGAGACCTTGAACCACTAAGCACCTCAGAGCTGTAGGGAAAAGAGTTTCTGGTAAACACTCATTTTCATATGCAACAAAGAACTGCTTATAGCAAGCAGCTATATCCTGAACTGAATGAACATTGGACTAAAAACAGAAAGAGAAGACAAGGGAAACCTTAATGGAATAAGTAGCAAAACCTGCAGAAAGGCTTAAAGAAATCATTTATTACAATTCTCAAAGGTGCCAAAGACAGAATGTATTTTCCTTGTGAGTAGAAAAGAGGAAATTTTGTGAGAAATAAAATCTTTCCAGAGCAGGTGCTAAAGAAATTAAATCTCACAGAAGATGGACCAAGGCCAGAGTTAAGATTCACATAGCAAAAAAGAGAAAAGTCTTTGTCTGGGCCAAGAGCAAGAAAAAATTTAAGAGAGATGGAGTACTACAGCAAGGCCACAGGAGCTTCCTGGTATAGCAGTGGTCACTATGACCAACAGGTTCATCCCTCCAGACCTAAGGCCGGATTCCAAGGAACATCTAAATGTTGGGGAAGGGGCCCATTTTTAAGTCACTGTGCAAAGAAATAGTAGCAATATTTTGTTGCTTGGATCACAGAATCGCAAGGCTAATTCAATTCTCTCTCATTGGAGAATAAAGATGAGAACATTATCACATTCAAACTCAACAATACCTAGAAGTGTTTTCCAAAAAGGTTACCTGATAACAAGATACACTAAACCAATGATGCTTCTGAACAAAAGAACTCTTCAATGGAAAATCCATGGTCCAAAGGCTTGTAGTGAGCACTAAGTGGATCTGAAAGTTGAATTGAGGTTAAATGAGAATATGGCTATAGAATAGACTATGAACATTATGAATTCTAGCAATGTAAATATTATCATTAAGATAAAGAATGTGAGACCTCCAGAGACCTCCCTGAGGACACAATACACAAGCTTGCCTGTGTTCTGGGATTGGTTGAAGCTAAGAGTGGATCAGGACACCGAGATCCCATTGGGAGTGCTTTCTATCCATCTGTCTGTCTGTCTCTCTCTTTCTGTCTCTCTTGCACATGAAATATATATAAAATAAACTTTATTTTCAAAAGAAAAAAGAAAGAAAGAAGAGCAGATGGTATAGTGATTATTTTGCTAGACTCCTACATAGTTGACCATGATTCGACTACTGGACCCAGTGACTTAAAACTCACGTTGGGTGTGTATGCGTGCGTGCCCAAGGTCCAGAGAGGAGAATGGAGGAGAAGGGATTGTGACATGGCCATCACCCCTGAGGGGTGATTTCTTGCTTTCTGTTTCTCTATCTCTCTTTGTCTCTCCAACAAGTGCATGTGCCCTATAACAAAAATCTCTCTAAAGGAAAATAAAAAAAAAGAAAGAGATGTGAGGAGAGATGCAGACATAGATGTTCTAATATTCTCATGTTTCAAATTGAGGTACTAACGATGTTGCCTAATTTGAGATATGTAATTTAAAAACATTATTTCTCATCTCCTTAGTACATTTCATAATCTTTTGCTGAGATTTTAAGGTACCTTTTAAGAATGAATATCTTATTTTAAAAACCCTCAGAACCAGCAGTTGGTTTTTCTTCTATTATACTTGCTAAATAACTAAATATATGTTCTATTTAAAATGGTACACATGCAAAGATTCTATTTTGCACAATTATTTGTTATTAATTTTACTTTTGTTTGCAAAGAGAGGTGTACAAAATGTTACTCTCTAAAACTTTCAATGCTAATACCCGGGAGGAAGAATTAGGGATAAGATTATACTTTCTTCCATTAACTTTTCATTACTGGTTAATTTTTATTCCTAACATCTGCCATATTTACAAAAATAAGGAAGACACCATTTCTTTTAAAAAAGGTATTGAAGGGCCAGCAGGTGATAGAGCCATTAGATCACTGGACTCCCACATCATTGACCACAGTTTGAGTCCTGGACTCAGTGGCTTGAAACTCATGCCAGGCACATGTAAGTGCATGCCCCAGATCCTGGGAGAATAGAGAAAAAGGGATTGTGGCATAGCCATCCCCCTTGGAGAGTGATTTCTTGCTTCCTTCTCAATGTGTCTATCTCTGTCTCTCTCTCTTTGATGAGAACATGTTCCCTAAGGCAAAGACCTCTATTTTAAAAAAAAATATTTTGAGAGACAGGCAATAGTGCAGTGGTGGTGCATACAGGAAATCCTTGGGTTCACATCCTAGGACCTCCCTTAGCACAATAGGCACACATGTAGGTGTCCATGAGAGTAGATCATGGTGTGAAGGCCCTGTTGAGGCTGCCTGTCTCTCTTTCTCTATTTCTTTCTGGAAAAAAATTAACTACTAAAGTAGATTTTTATAAAGTACTAATAAAATAAAATTAGTTCAGTTCTAATAAGCCCTATACTTAGTTGGCAATGGCTACCTGAAGTTAAAAAAGAATTTTGGAGTTGCATCTAAGCTCAGCAAAAAATAATTTTCCAACAGATCAGTAAATCTACCATTGTCCCCAAGAAAGAGTGATGTCATACAGATTATATATATGGTCTACAGTCATACACATAATCACATAGTCCACATTCCAGCAACCTCATCAAAATAGTGGTGACAGTTTGTATGTACCAAGTAGAGAAATCAAAAAAGGACAGATGGAGAGTTGGCAGGTGGGATGGTGGTTAAGGCGTTGGACTCCTACTTGGTCAACAGTAGTTTGAATCTCAGGCCTGGTGCCTTGCTTTCTCACTTTTATTTTCTCTCTCTCTGGTCAAATTAAAACATAACAATAACAAATAAAATTTTTAAAATAAATTATTATTTTAATAAGAAAAAATAATGACAGATGCTCATGCCATTTATGCAATAAAAGTTGACTAATCAAAAACTTACATATGCTTGATAGTTTATTTCCAACTAGGCAGTACAATTTATAGGCAACCATAAAAACAGGCAAATGGTAATTGTTTTATATTAGAGTCTCTTTACATAGTATGTATTTGAAATTTCCATAATCTAAAATATTTTTAAAAATAGAAGATTGGAATAGAGGTAATGTAGAAGCATCTGTCATTCTAAGAATAAGTAGTATTTATCCACTAATACATAGCCTACATTTTAAACAGCCCATTCATCTCACTTAGAGGGGCCTTTTTAATAAAATTCCAATTTTATGTTTAATAATTATTGGTAGACATTTATAATATATGTAGATATTTTGATAAAAATGGGAACTAAGAATAATTATAATGATAACTCAATCCAGAAGAGAAAATATTAAACCTAAATTAAGATGGTAGCAAGATTTTTTTTTTAATTATGTTTCAAAGAGAGAGAAAAAAAAAAAAAACGACACAAATTGGGACCAAGTATATTTAAATGATTTTGTCGTTTCTTCAATCTACAATGTTTATGGAAGCAAATGCAGACCAGGTTCAGTGCTGGTTGCTGGAGACATGGAGATAAATGAAGCACTGCTATCATCTAGGAAGGGAAACACAGGGCCTAAGACACACACTGGCTAGGCCAGTGGCATGGTGGTTAAGACAGCTGGATTCCGCATGGCTGACAACACGGTTAGAGTCCTAGACACAAGAGGCTTGAAAAATACACTGGGGGCATATGTGTGCATGCCCAAGATTCTGAGAGGTGAATGGAGAAGGGATTGTAGTATGGCCATTTCCCTTGGGGGCTGATTTTTAATGCCCTTTTCCAAAAAAATTAAAAAAAAAAAAAAAAAAAAAGATGAAGATGAAAATGACTGCTATTGTTGCAAAGTTAAAAGGAAAGCCAGGAAATAGGGGGAATTTGAAAGCTGGGGCAGGAGGAACTTATAGCATGTGACTGGTGAGCTCTGCAGATCAGAAAAAAACCTGGAGTGAAACTGAGAGCACTGTGAGAAGGTTACTGGGTCTCGCAGTGGAAAAGTAAGCAAAATTCTTTGTCCTGTAGTAATCTCGGATTGAGTCATGAAGGGCTATGATTCAGTTAAACATTTTGCACTCACAGCCCCCAGAGTAAGGAACATTTATTGGGGAAAAGGGTAATCACTAAACCTACCGAAATAGTATCCACATGCAGAAAGTTCAGTGTGTAAGACAGATGCTGGGAATTTCTGGCAAGGAGACCTGGGGCCAGAGAGGAGAGCTGGCTTGGTGGACACTACCAGTTGTAGGTATATGCCAATGAATTGGGCCTGGACCAAATTTCCTGGGATCTAGGATGAAAGGAGGCTTTTAGACTGCCTAGCAACACAATGTCCATGCAATAGTTCTAGGATGCTGGGGAAAGAAGAGAAGACAAAAAAAAACCTATGTCTGGAGAGGCCACCAGAGGGTAGGAGTAGGATGAGTGGCCAAGCCCCACCCTGGGAGTAGGTCTGCCAAGGCTGAGCCTGGCTGTGTGACACTCGGATTCCACAGGCTGTACGCTGATGTGAGAAACGAGCCTGGTGGGTCCCAGATTGCCCCAGAGTCCCCCATAATCATGGCTCTCCTCGGCTTTTCCATTGTTTTCACAGCTGTTCAACTGCTCTACTCATGAAGAGGACAGACAGGCTGACTCCAATTCATGAAACAGAGAATAACACTTCAGCCAAAGAGAGGTTGCCCAAAAAGGATTTTACTGGGGAAGAGAGGTGTAAAGAGATGGGGAAACACACAATTCTTAGCTCTTTTATTGTTTTTATCAAATTTATTTTCAAGAGAGAAGAGATAGTATTCAGAAATAAAATTACTCTAGAAGTCGGTGGTGGTGCAGAAGTAAAAAGCAATGCTCTGAGAGGCAATATTACAAGACAAAGTTCCTGGTTCAAGTCGGAAGACCTCCCTGAAGATGGCGAACACTCTCTTGGATCCAGAGCTGGCTGAAGGCTGGAAGTGCACTAAGAGGTCATGTTTTACCTCTGCACCACCCTTTGGCCCCTAGGTCTACTTCCTTTGATTGTGCTAGCCTCCTTCCCATAATGCCCTTCTCCCTTTCTTCACCTAGTTAATTCCTGCTCATCTTTTCAGGTCATGGATAACTTCTTCCAGAAAGCCTGCTCTGACCTGCATTGAGTGGCCAACCCCACCCTGGGAGCAGGCCTGCCAAGGCTGATCCTGGCTGTATGACACTCGGATTTCACAGGCTGTAAACTGATGTGAGAAATGAGCCTGGTCGGTCCCAGATTGCCCCAGAGTCCCCCATAATCATGGCTCTCCTAGGCCACATACACAATCACATTAGTGTACCATGACCACTACTACATGTTCATATGGACATACCACCACCACTATCAGTTGAGGTGGTGGTTTTGTGACAATATCTTAGTCCTTCCAATAATTCATCCCAGGGCTTCAATTTGTGGACTGATGCAGTTATTATAACCTCAAACTTATTTCAAGTAAACATTCAATCCCACACAAGGATTGTCATCTTTCATCCCAGCATCCTCCATTAAACAACTACAAGGGTCACCAAGACAGGAAGGGAGTCATTCTTGACCATTCATTTGCATGTTCTTGTGCTTTTTCTTTCTCTTCCATAGCTCATGATAACCAGAAGGGTAGTGATTAGAGGAGCAGTCTGTTTCCCAGAAGAACTTGTGAGACATACTCATGAGTTCTGGTGATCTTTATCATTTCTCTCTCACTGCCTGTCTACTCATGGTCACATGAGGGGGCAGGCACTGACTATTTCAGCCAGCATGGACCTGGCCTTATGCAGGTAACCCTCATGACACTTAGGGACATCTCTAGTCTGACTCTCTCCTATGTTATTCTTCTTCTTCTTTTTTAACCTGTGTTATTCTAAATTCCCAAGTAGTCCTTGGTGAAATCCAGTCTCCTTACTCTTATTATCCCAAACTGAAGGCCAATGGAACCAGGTAGAACTTTCCACTGTTCCATAAGAACCCATAATAATACATGTGATGGTCTTTTCTCCTTTCCAATGATCTGTACCCCTTCTGTCTCTGTAATCCAGGGTCCTGGGGATATGTCTTAAACCTAATAAACTTCTATCTGAAGAATGAGATACCAGTTTGCCATTCTTGCAGAAACCCCAAGAATTCAATTAGAGGGAGGAAACTAATAAACTCCATTGAGCTCAGTTCCCCAAGTATCTTTCCCACCTTACTCCATCCAGCTCTATTCGTTTAGATAATCATGGGGAAAGGAGGTCATCACATAGTTTCTTTTGGAGTATCATGCTATGCAAAACCAATGTGTGGCCAATACTGAGCATTACAGCAAGTGTGTTCTTGATGTGAGAAATGGCAATAGTGCCTTCTTTCCCAGCTGCGACCTGTCTCCACACTATTTTGCTTCCCCATAACATATGTCTCTGCATACCAAACCTTATGATAAGCTTTTTATGAGGATTGTGTCCCTACAATAATTTGACCCTTATTATACATGGGAACATTGAGTTTATGAAGGTCAAATCATTTGCTTGGCATTACACAACTAATCAATTTCAAAGTAAAATTCAAACACAAGTTGATTTAACTAACTAATCCTTTACCACTGCTCTCTTCTCCCATCTCAAAACTTCTACACCAAACCTTCTTCCCTCTCTGGATCCACCTCTGCATTTTGGTACCTCTCCTTTAGATTATATTAGTAAGTGTACTTTTAAATATTCATGACTACCTGGGAGACAAACTCATTAGATATTTTTATTATAAGGCTTTTTATTACTCATCACTGCAAGAAGCAGACAAAGGTTCACCAAAATAGCAAACAGGAGGAGATTTAAATTCTTAAGGCATTTTACCAAGCTCATACAGGTCTTTCTCTGATCTAGTTAAAGTAGCCAGCTCATTGAAATCACCCCAACCCTGCCAGTAGGAAAGGTCTTGGCTTCCAGAATGTCTTTAAGTGGCTCACATCAACCTCCCAGAAGATTCTGAGCCCTCTCTGAACAATGCAAGATATCTTTGTAAAGTTGTCTGCTGGTCCTATCAGTAAGAGGCACTGGCATTTTCTAATTTCCAGCTGGGATCCCCAGACTCACAGCTTCCAATTTTTCCTTCCCCTATAATCTTCACTAACACTTACTGAAAGTCAAATCATTATTAAAGCAGGCTCCACCTCCCCACATTACAACTATCTGGACTAAGCCCATTGGATCTTTCTAGAATCTTTTTTTTCCCACTCAAGCATCAGACCTAAGCACCAATTTTTAGGTTTCTTTGACTGAGCACTGTCCTGATCCTACAATAACTTTGAAGCTAGGGTCCCACCTCCTCAGGAAGAGAAAGCCTGAGGCAATCCTATCTCACCATCCAAAAGTGAAGACAATCACAACAGAAGTAACAAAGAAAGAGCATATAACCTCTTTTTCTCTTCACGTCAGTAAGAAATTCTTACCATGTAGGTTCTAGGTGAAGTTTTCCAATAGGAAATTAGTGAAAACAAAATTATGTGGTTTTTGGGTTTTTTTTTTTTTTTTGCTTTTTAAAAATAATTATTTATTTTATTTATTTATTTACGTTGCTATAGGGCATGTATGCTCACCAGAGAGAGATTAGAGAGAGAAAGTGAGAAAGCAAGCCACTAGGTCCAGGACTGGAACTGCGCTTGGCCATGTAGGAGTTCAGCACTTTAACTACTATGCCACCTGCTGACCCCCAAAAAACCATGTTTTGTTTTGACTAAATCATCTGTTCCCACCACCATTGCCAAGGCCACTTAATTCATTGGCACTATGAACTCAAGGTATAATATTTGCATGCATAAAAATACAGGGCCCAAATTATAAACAAAAATTACAGATGGATATAAATGAATGTGGGAACCAGTAGTTAGTGTAATGGCTATGTCGCTGGACTCCCACATAGTCGACTGTGGTTCGCATCCCGGACCCGGTGGCTTAAAACTCATGCCAGGCGCATGTGCATGCGTGCCCAAGATCCCAAGAGGAGAATGGAGGAGAAGGGATTGTGGCATGACCATCCCCCCAGGGGGGTGATTTCTCGCTTTCTGTCTTTATGTCTCTGTCTGTATGGCAAGCACACGCACCGTATAGCGAAAACCTCTTCAAAAAAATAATAATAAATAAATGAATGTTACATTAAATAGCTATATTTTGTTAGTTACCCAACTACAACTCTACTCATGTGGTTATTTTTAATAGCAGGAAATAAGATATGGTTACATTTTAGCTGGGTAGGCCTCCAAAAGAAAGTCTACCTAAGGAGTTAAAGCATCCTTGACTAGTTCCTTGGTCCACAGTGTGTACTTGACCAAAATCTGAGTTCACATCCTCTAATGGAGTAAAGAAAAGAAAAACCAAATGGCTAAGCCACCTCTAATCTTGGCTGAGGGGTGTTCCACCACTTACCCCATAAGACTTTCTATTCCCTTCCCAGACACTGGAGCTAAGCTCTTTAGAGCATGGGCTCATCTTTTTGTCTCTCTTCTCCAATTCCATCTGGGTCCCCTGTTTGCTATAGTAATTGCAGGTCAAGGTAATTACAAATCTCATTTATTTCAAGTGTGCAACCTTAAATCAGACATCTCCAGAAAGTTGGACCCATCTGAAGGAGTCAACTGATAGGCAAATAGTCAGTTATATGTAAAATAATAACAACATGCATATATTAATCACTGTGTCAAGCACTGGTCTACATGTTTTTTCAATACCATTAACCCTGTTATAACACCCATTTTTCAGATGATAAAATACTATAGCAGATAGTAGTAAGTATCCTGCCTGATTTCCAACAAGAAGAAAGTTTAGGTTAAGTGAGTTTTAAACACTGCAGTGTTCCATTGTGTTACCCAGGTAGAGAAACCCGATCCTGGAATCCAGCCCTCTTCTGAAGATGGCAGAGGACGCCTAAGACGAAATATCTCTGGACAACCTGAGAAACACATTTCTATCTTATTTCAGCATGTGACTCGGAGTCTCTCTGTTAGAGCAGTTCAACTCAGTCTCTAACACGTCTTGTCTCACAAACTCCCAAAAATGTATGCATCAACCCTGTGCCCATAAAATACCTTTCCCTGACTTGCCCTCCTCTCTTTTTCACTCATCCAAACCTTACCTTTCCTTCCATATTTAGCTCATGTTCCACCTCTTTTCTTCCATTCCAGCTCTCAGTAAACTTTGCCTTTTTCTTCTCGTGCCTTCTCTAATACTGTGTATTGCTACCAGTCTGTGGGGCATTTAATCACCCATGACTGGGTTTGGCTAGTCAACTACTTCTTTTAGTAAGTATCAGCTCCCCACCATGATTTAAAGGCCAGCCCTTGAGGGCGGAGAGTCTAAAGAGAACACCTTGTGGATTCTCACTGCCTGGGTCTAAACACTTGCTCCCTGCCTCCTAGCTATAAGGCCATTAACAAAATACCTGATTTCTCTGTGCTTCAATCTCTTCATCTGTAAAATGGGCACAGTAACAGCATCTAACTACAGTGCTGCGAGGAACGTTAAATGAGTCAATATTTATGAAATTCTGTATAGGATTAAAAAGAGTCGATAGTGGGACCAGCAATTAGTGTAATGGCTATGTTGCTAAACTCCCATGTAATCTACCATGGTTCAAGTCCTGGATCCAGTGACTTAAAGTCACGCCGAGCACGTGTGCATGTGTGTCCAAGATCCCGAGAGAAGAATGGAGAAGAAGAGATTGTGGCATGGCCATCCCCCCTTGGGGGTGATTTCTCGCTTTCTATCTCTCTGTCTTTTCCCGTCTTTCTGGCAAGCGCACATGCCCTATAGCAAAAATCTTTAAAAATAAAAATAATAATAATAATAATAAAAAACACTTGAAGAAAGTCGATAGTGTTTGCAATTCATTTTTTTTTATGATTTAAGAATTATACTTTTAAAGCTAAGTCTGTGGGGATGGCGTAATGGTTACAACATTGGACTCCCAAGTAGTGGAGTCTCAGACCTGGCAGCTTAAAACTCATGCCAGGCACGTGTACATGTGTGCCCAAGATCCTGAGAAAAGACTGGAGAAGGGATTGTGAGGCATGGACATTCTCCCGGGGGGTGATTTCTTGCTTTCTATCTCTCTCTGTCTCTCCAGCGAGCGCATAGCAAAAATATTTTTTTTAAAAGTCTAAATCTGTGACCAGATCTTGCATGCTAACAAGCTGTCATTTATAACAGAAAAAAACTGATTTTTTTTTTCTTTTAATGTACTGTGTGCAAAGAACCAGGATAGCAAGTGTCTGGTTTTTTTTCCCCCATCAACCTTAGTTGAGTCAGGGAGATTGAAGAGGGAGGAAGTAAGTAATATCTGTTTCCAGAACTATAAACTATGGAGCAGATTGCATTTACAATTTTTGTTTGAAATAAGCCTATAGTAAGTTATACCTCAGTGACTAGTAACTGTGCAACTAACCCATCAAAAATAACTAGGGCAAGGAATTCGAGGCTCCTGATGTAATCTGTATATTTATAAGAGGCTTCGCTTCAAAAAGGTAGCTTCAACCCCGGATCTCAAGACCTTTATTTGAACTCTTGGCTGCAGCATAATTGACAGAGAGAATTAAAGGGGATATGAAGACCTGGGACTGAACTTTTTCAATAGACTCAGCTCAGCTCACATTGCTCACAATATTAGAGGCTGCCGTGATGATATTAAATGATGCCGCACTGACAGAGATTAACAGAGTATGCAATTAGATTTAAATGCTGTAATTGGAACATGCTGTTAAGTGCCTACCATCAGTCCTGGGTCTCCCCTTACGGCAAGCGAGTCTCTCCTTGGGTTGCTCTGTAAATTTAACACTGTCCTCACCAGCCACAAATCCTCAGCGGAAAGAGCGAGCAGGCCTGATATTATTATAAAGTTGTTGTATACATTCTGCTGCACAGGTAGGGTACTTTGTGATTTCAAAATGCTTTCGAATCCTGTTAGGTTTATTTGAACTATAACAGTCCACAGGGAGATAAGGGTAGATGTTACAAGGGATGCAGGTGAGGATTAAGAGAGGTGAAAAGACCAGTACAGGGTCTGCTAAGCTACTCTGTGGATGAATTGTAAATTTAAACCAGGTCTTAGGACTCCAACTCCCATGTGTTTTCCTTCATGCCACATTGCTTCCACAGGTTGTGATTTGCAACTAAATTCTACCTACCAAACACTCTTCTTTCAGAAAGTGAAAATCCTCAGACCCACAACAGGATAAGCTACCATATTTATTACCCTCATCCCCATAGAACTCCACCAATTATATTGCCTTTATTAATCACTGACAATACTACAGAGTGAAGTAATCAATCTCCATGTGCTTCCTGGAATATCTACTCTGTCAGGCCATCGATAGACACCCTATGAGAATTATAAAGATCTTAAAATTTCGTTGACTATTTCTGACTATCAGTGTGACTACATTTCCCCACTTACAAAGTATAATAATAAAAATAGTAATTAACATTTGTCAAGATAATTAGTATGTGTCAGGCCTTTAAAGACATCCTATATGTACTAACTGATTTTAAAAGTTGCTTTCCAGGGGCCAGCAAATGACACAGTGGCTATGCTGCTGGACTCCCACATAGCTGACTGAGATTGGAGTTGAAACTCATGCACATGCCCATGATCTCAGGAGGAGAATGAAAGAGAAGGGATTGTGGCGTGACCGGTGTCCCTCCCCTCCAGGGGGAGATTTCTCGCTTTCCCTCTTACTGTCTCTGTTTTTCTCTCTTTTTGGTGAGCACATGTGCCGCATGGCAAAAAGATATATATGTGTGTGTGTGTGTGTGTGTGTGTGTGTGTGTGTGTGTATATATATATATATAAAGTTGTTTTCCAAACTATCACTGAAGGGAGGATTCCACAGTAGCATGGAGGTCATCGAGAAGTGGGAAGGGTTAATTAACTCTCTGTGTCCACTTCCTAAATTTTACTCTGACACAGGCCCTGAAGATTTGGGGTTTGGTCTTTTATATATATTTTTTAGATACTGGGTTTTTAAAAATAACATATATATTAAACATGATTCATAGTAGAAAATGTATCAAGTGAAAAATATTTCTTTTATTCAAGTCCCCCAGTCACCCAGTACACCTCCCTCCAAAGGAAAAGCCTAAGTAAAACAATAAAATTTACCTCTATTATTAATCCCTTGGGTGTCTCTTCAGAGATATTTTTCGTGACTATAAATCGAAATAACTTTTTTGCATTTTCTTTTCATATCATACACAGTGTTCTACATCTTAATATTTCACCTAAACACATTACTGGGAGATCTGCCTATAATAGTTTCTAAAAAGCTTCAGATGCACAATTCCATGTTACCAGTCCTCTATTGATAAATATTTCAGTTACTTCAAAGCATTTGCTGTGAAGGATAAAATTGTATCTGTCTTTTTTCACACAAGCAAACATATCTATAATATAATATCCTTAAAATGGAGTTGTAGGATCAAACAATATGTGCATTTGTAATTTTGTCTGATATTGTTTAAATTGTACTAATTTACCCCCCACTGGCAGATATGAGTGTTGGCAACATGAGGTATCATCAAGCATTTGAACTGTTGCCAATACGATAGGTGAAAAAAGAGTATTGTGCATAAGGTTCATTTCCTCTATTATGCAAAAAGTCAAATGACTTCCCCTTTTATACGAGTGTCTAATTTTGCCTTTTTCTTTTCTCTGACTTATGTATATGTTTTGCTCATTTATTTGTGGGTTGATGATCTTTTCCATATTGATTTGTAAGAGCTATTTATATTTTAGAGATTTGGCCCTTTGTGATGAGTTGTAGGTATTTTGCCTTGGATCATTTGTCTTTTGATTCTGCTTATAACATTTTTTTGCATGCAGATAGCTGAAATACATAAAGTAAGATTTACCAATTTTTTCTTCTCTGCTGGCTTTTGCATTTTTACAATAATTGAAAAGATATTTTTTCTTTTTTTCTGGGTAGTGAAATAGTTCTGACATGTTTATTTCTACTACTTTTGTGATTTCATTTTTTATTTTTAACTATTTGATCCATTTGGAACTCATCTTGGAGTACAAGGTGAATGTGAATCCAATTTTTTTTCTAAATGACTACTCAGCTATTATTTATTTATTTATTTATTTATTTATTTATCTATCTATCTTAGAGAAAATTTTACCATAGGGCTCATGTGCCCATTGGAGAGACAGAGAGAAAGAAAATGAGAAATCCCCCCCACACCCACTGCAGGGTGAGTTCTATTCTCCTCTCAGGATTTCGAGCATGCACACACATGCTCAGAATGAGTTTCAAGCTGCTGGGCCCAGGACCATTGTCAGCCACGTGGAAGACCAGCACCATAACCACTATGCCACCTGCTGGTCCTACTACCCAGCTATTACTATTATCAACTAGTCTATCCCCCTACCTCCTGCCAATATATACATGCATATACATTGATTTGAGCTGCCAACTTTATTATATACCAATTTTCATATATATATTTAGATGTTTTTATTCTATTCCATTGGTTTCATTTATCTTACTGTCTTGTATAGATTAATGATACATCTCAATGTTTCTGAGAACAAATGAGCTCTGTTACTCTTTTTCTGTGTTTTCTGGATATTCTTGTTTCTTTTCCCACTGGAATGTGTTTAAAATTATTTATGTATTTCTTCCATTAGCAAGAGAGACAGACAGACCAAGAGACAAGCACCCCCAACATGTTCCTTACACCACAACTCACGTCCAGCTTCCATAAGCAAGATCACAGGAGTGCAAGTGCCCGGCATGTGCAGAGACTCGGAACACCAGCCCAGTATCTGCCCCTATGGCTTCAGCATCACCGAGCATTGGGTTACCTATGTGTCAACGTGGCTGGCTTTCTGTAAGGACTTTTTGAAAAGTCTTTGATGTTTTATTAGAATTATATTCACTTTATAAATTAAT
>NW_006159690.1:58354-60411 GCF_000334495.1 Tupaia belangeri chinensis
TAGGGAAAAACTACTTTTTAATTGGTTGACACTTCCTACCCAAGAACTCAGTATATAACTTTATATTTGTTTAGCTCTTCTTTTTTTGAATTTCAGCAAAATGTGTGCATGTTATACACACATAGACATGTGCACTTATGTATGTGTGTGATTATATTTATACCTATGGTATGTATTATAACTGGGTGCACTTAATATATATGTGATTATGCATTAATTAATTGTCGGTGGAATGATCAGAGATTTTGTCCTTAGATCGAAATAGGAAGAATTTTATTAAAATATGCCTTTATATTGATTCATCCTTATATTCCTGGAATAATTTCTCTTCCTAATGGCATAATATTCTTTAATATGCTGCCATATTCTGCTAACTAATATTTTATTTGGAAATTATTTTCTGTGATAGAGAATATGTGAATGCACACAAGACACAGGGAGAGTGAACACCCTTAACCGGATCTCGTTATGCCATGATCCCTTTTTCCCAGCCCTCCAGCTCCTCAGGATTTTAGGCACCTACCCACATGCCTGACTTATTTTTAGATGGACCTGGGCACTGGATCAGCAGTCAACCATGTGACATTCCAGCACTGTAGTCCAGTAGGTTACTGACTACACCACCAAGGCTGGGCTCCATTTGGAATTTTCGAATCTTGATTACAAGAATTTTTTTTTGAGTATGAAAACATTGACTGGAAGATTTTTAAGATCCCTTCAAAGGTCTAATATCCATTGAAAGAAATCTAAGAAACAGTATGAGAACAATTAAATGTCACACATTTTGGTACTGACCATAAAATTAGCTTAATTCTTTTTTAGTCTCTGTCCTTACTACCGTGTCCAGCACAAAACAGGTACACGATGCTTGTTACATGGGAAAATAAATGAGCAGATATTGGTTGAGCATCAGGAGGCGCGCAACATAGCACAAGATACAGCATTGACTTACAGGGTGCCAGAGACTGAGTGATAGATTAGGAAGAGACTGGAATTTGGACTCAAGTATATACCTGGAAACTAATCCCAGCTCTACTCCCCTGATAACTGAAAGATCTTAGACCTGATACCTGTCTTGATTTCCTCTTCTGTAAAATGGGGAGAAAAATAGAAATGATGTGGTTTGTGGTGAGCATTAAATGAAATAGATTATGTACTTGGCATGCGTACTGCTTGATCTATAGCAGATTTTAAAAATTTCCTTCCCATTCTTTAATCTTCTTCGTTCATTAAGAACATATGTGGGAGTATAGAGGATAAAAGAACACATACACACACACACACACACATTAGAACTGTGGTGGAAAAGTTGAGTTTAGAGCCAGACAGAACTGCGCTGTAACTCAGGTCAGGCACTGTCTAACTGTGGGACTGCTGGCATGTTATCTAGATCACTCGTAGTTTCCTTGTCTGTAAAATGGGAATGATGATACTTACCCTTTTGTACAGTAGGAGTGAAGATGGAGACAATAAACACGAACCACCAAGTACAAAGCAGCAAAGGCTCTCCCAGTGTCCTTGCTCCCTCCTGATCACCACACAGCTGACAGCTGATAAATGGATCACCTTTGGCTGCCAAGAATTCGCCTCTGCAGTCAGACCCCTCCCACAGAGTGGGGAATTCCAGCTGCCTGATCAGGAGATGAAACAACAGGAAGCCCGTCATACTCCGCTTTCTTCCCTGACCTTCTCCCAGTCATGTGGACCCCTCATCATAGTACTTAATCATATGCTGTCATATATGGTTACTCAACTTGTTGGCGTGTTATGTTCTACTCACTGAAGCTCCCTCTCACACTGTTCATCTATCTCTCAAAGCGTCTTTCACTGGATTGAACCCAATGTCAGCAAGCAATTAAATGTTGTAAATCATATAATGTTACAGTTGGAAGGTTACTGAAAGGTGTGATATGTGAATCTCCTCAACTACAATTGATTAAACTGTTTTTAAAATTCCTCTGAAAGATTCTACTTCCCACCACAGCCTGTCCCACTGGATGGTTCCTTCCCATCCCAGGGTCTTTGCATGACTCTCTTTTGTCCCTGAAGTACTCTTT
>NW_006159690.1:60425-136938 GCF_000334495.1 Tupaia belangeri chinensis
TTCCCACTTACTCTCTTCCTGATTTTTAATCCTACTCCTATACTGCTTAAAAATCTCAGATGAGGAATTAGCAGTTAGCATAATGGCTGTGTCGCTAGACTCCCACGTAGTCGACCCCAGTTCGTGTCCCAGACCCGGTGGCTTAAAACTCATGCCGTGCGTGTGTGCGTGTGTGCCCAAGATCCCGAGAGGAGAATGGAGAAAGGATTGCGGTGTGGCCATCCCCCCTGGGGGGTGATTTCTCACTTCCTGTCTCTCTGTCTCTGTCTATGTGGTGAGCATATGCGCCCTATAGCAAAAACCTCTCCAAAAAAAAAATCTCAGATGATTTCCCTCTTCTGGAAAGCTCTCCTTAATTCCTCAGTCTAGATCAGTATCCCCCTATTATATACTCTTATAGCTCCCTGCACTCTTCCTTTATAGCGCCCATCACAGTTAGTACTGGTTCACACTTGTGATTGAAAAATAAACATCTTTCTCACTAAGCTATAAAATCTAGGCCAGAAGCAAGTCTACTTTTTCTCATTGTAGTATTACTAGCACCTGCCTCTGTACCTGGTTTATCAATTCATAGCTAGATTTTTTTTTCTTCTTTTTCTCCTTCTTTACTCATAATAGAGTGCATGGACACACATACATGAGAGAGAGAGAGAGAAGTCCCCTCCACCAGTTCTGGTTACACCAAGATCCCCTTCCTCAAGTCCTCTAGGCCATCAAAGGTTGAACACTCACCTGTGAACGTAGTGAAACTCAGGCTGACCAGGACAGGGATGAAAACCTCAGTAGCCATGTGGGATCCAACTTCTCCTGAGCAACGTGTTACTGCTGTTAACACAGAGCTGGTTTCATATTAGATTGTAACAGATATTTGTTGAATTAATTAGTTCATGGATTAAACAACTGCTAAGTACTTCCCAGTAAGACTATATTGTTTTTAGGTAGGAAACCAACTTTTATTAAGTTTATTGAGTTATGGTCTCCCTAATGAGGTCCTGATGCCACAATCCACCCCAGCTTCCGCTAGCCTGGATCATGGAGACAGGTGTGCCTGGTTTACCCAGGGAGGTCTATGTATGCAAACTGGCAACACTCCCATGTAGTTTTTCATTGCACGGCATCATATTTTACCACTGTTCCACTGTCCTGACTCTGTTTTTATACTCTCTAAGTCATTGTATTCTCCTGTCAACTCAATTAGGAAGTGAGTTTCAATCATTTTTCTCCCTTTCCAAATATCTTACCTTCGTGGCAGATAGCTTACTGCTGAACATCTCCATTTTATCCAATACTTGGGAAAAATCTATCTTTCCTTTTTCTCTTAGGAAATAGTCTATCCATCTTATTCCCAACCCTCCCTCCCCAGGTATGCACACTAAATGCATGCACAGATACACACAGACTGAGAGTTCCCTTAGCCACCAGGAACTTTATATGTGATTTCTATTTGATGTAAACACTTTTCCTACATTTAAGTGAAATGCGTATTAGGCAAATATTAGTTCTAGAGTTCTATACATGTCTTGAGTCATTTTGCCTTCAGATTCATTCCTCACCCTTCTCCTGCTCTGTGTTACTGGGGCACTCAAGTCCATAGGCGGTGGCTTCCAGGAGATGTTCTGAGAGACTAGAGGGCAAGAGGAAGGAGAAAGTCAAGCATCCTCTCACCACCCTCTCTATGCCCAAGAATTGCTGTGTTTCCATAGCTTCTCTCCCCTCTGACAGTCCTGCGTGGTACAGCTATTCTCCGTGACCTCCACCCCTATTGATGATGCTCTTCGAATGGTCTTATTGGTTTCTCCTCCTTTCTGGTTTCTCCTCATTTCTCTCACCTGTCTACCTTAAATCCACTCAAAGCTGTCTTTATTTTCTCAGGTGCACTAATGTGTGTCAAGAGGACAACTGAAAACTAGAGCAATTATATTGTGATATCACTTTGTGGTTATTCTCATGCCTTTCATCCCCATTTGAGGATGGAGACACCAAGTGTTATGGATGTTCTACTTTAACAACCAACTCCCAAAGCACCTCTACATATTAAAACTTCTATAAATATTGGAATGAATGAACAAATGAATGAATTAATGAATTGAGCCTTGGGAGCTGCAACATCTTAAGTGTTTAAGGCTTTTATGTATATCATAAAGTTGTTATACATTAATTAGAATCAGTCGATAAGCACTTTCCTCAGTAACATACAAATCTGGAAGTAATGTAATTAATTCAAAATTACACAAGCAATCAAGGTATGCTTACTTTTCCATCAATCAAAGCATAATTACTTAGCTGTGTGAAAGCTCAAAGGGGGTTTGTACAGCTTTTAATGGGACTTACATTGCATATGACAACTCAGGAGTCACCAGAGCATTGTCAAAAGTATAAGACAATTAAGACTGAAACAAAAGGCATGAAAGAAAATTCTGTTCTTTCTCAAACATTATTATAATTTCCCGAATAGAATTTCTTGAGGAGATGACCAGATCTACTATTTGGATGCAATTTCATAAACACACACATGTACAAACACATACCTCACCTGGATAGACAGAAAATAGCTAGATAGATATACAGGTGTATAGATAGATGTATAGATCGAGATAAGAGGAGAGGGAGAGATTAAAGAGAATTCGGTTTGAGTTCACTTACTATCAGAACTGAGAGAATGACATGTATGTAAATAATTTGTTTAGGAGGTAATCCTGGGGTGCAAGAGTGACAACTGGGAATAGATAAGGAAATGTGGAGAAAACAATGCATATTCCCAATTTCACCTCCCTTTCCTTCTAGCATATGGTTTAAGGTCTCCTTGCTACCATTCATTCATTCATCAAACACCAATTAAGGGGTCAGCAGATGGTATAGCGGTTGCATCACTGGACTCCCACATAGCTGACCAAAGTTCAGTCTTGGACCCAGTGGCTTCAAACTTATGCTGGGCATGTGTGCATGCATGCCCAAGATCCTGGGAGGACAATGGAGGAGAAGAGATTTCAGTGTGGCCATCTTGCCTGGGGGGGTGATTTCTTGCTTTCTGTCTTTCTGGTGAGCACATGCACCCTATAGCCAAAATAGCTCAAAAAAAAAAAAAAGACATTAATGAAATGGCAGGAACTATGCCTTGCAAAACAGATACAGGAGAATGAAAAGGCAATCCCTGGCCTCTTTGTAGTTGGACTTTAGCTATGAGATCAGCTATGGTTCTGGAGCCTCTGCTGTCGAAGCACCTCATGCTCAGCACATTCAGCCCTCGTGGTCTGGTGACCTTCAGTACTCTCACCCCACTCACAACCTGATCACTTAGGCTCCTCTTCCTGAATCCTCTGGCCTTTTATTTATTTAGTGTTCTTCAGCACTTTTTTTCTAGGAGCTTCTTGAATATTGCTTCAGCATCTAAAGAGTTCATTACACCAATGAACTCTTTGTAAATAACACCAATGTGGTTCATAATGACGCCTTCCATACTGGCAAATTCTAACAGCATGGTGTGGCAACAGGGTATTTGTCTCATTTTCACTTTTCACTATTGTGCCTATGTGCTAAGTATCTAACTTTTAGACCTACACTATAGTCAGAAATAAGTATTTGGGTCATGATCACATTGCAGTGATTAGGCACTATGCAGAGGAAACCAGATCTCACTCGACTGACCAGGGTTCAAATCCTGGTCCTGTCAGCTGGAAAACGATCCTTGGTAAATACACATATGCGCAGGATCCTGACAGCATGGAGAACTAGAGGAAAAAGGATTCACTGAAGCATGCCCAGACCTTATGGAGGATTCTCTCTCTCTTCCTCTCTCTCTCTCTCTCTCTCTCCCCCCCCTCTTCCTCCCTGCCTTCTCTCTCCCTTTAGTGCATGCCTCTGGTGAGAGAGAGAGAGAGCAAAGAAAGAAAGAAAAGAAGGAAGAAAGTTAAAGAAAGAAAAGAGACTGAGAGAAAGGCAGGGAGGGAGAGAGGAAAAAACTACTCCAAAATGAGCAGGAAAGGAAGTAATACAATGTCAGCCTTCTCTGATATTGCTGATAGAAGGTAAGAATGTTGGAACCAGCAGGTGGGATGGTGATTAAGGCACTGGAGTCCCACATGACTGATCACAGTTCGAATCCAGAATCTGGCAGCTTGAAAATCACAACAGATCAATAGATAAATAAATACATAAATAAATGATTTTTTAAAAGAATATTATGCAACCTCAGAAAAGGTCACTGGTGGAAAGGATGCTAAAATCAGAAAGAAAGGACACTATTCATCCTGGCTTAGCCCAGCCCAATGTCTTATAGATGAATGCATGTGGACAGTGTCTCAGCATAGCATTATAGAAAGAACTTGTCATAGAAGTCACACATATCTGGGACCAAATGTCTATGAAGGCACCAATTCCCCAGGTGACCTCACCCAAGTCACTTCTCTTTTCTGAGTCAGTGTGTTTCATATAAAAAATATAACCAACACCTATCTCATAGAGTTGCTATCATCTCTGTGGGGTGTCTTTCCTCTCTAGATGTGCTAGCTAAAATTATAATAAAATCTCACCCCCACCCCCTCTTCCCTTCTGTTTTCTCCTTTAGCACTTATCACCACCCAACACTCCATACATTTTTTTATCTTTAATTCCTCTTTTCACTTATGTAGCATGACCATTAAAATGTAAACTCCAGGGGCACCCTATGGCTAGGTAGTTAGGGCAGTTGATTGCAACATGGCCAACAGTGTGGTTCAAGTCACAGACCTACTGGCTAGGAAAAACATTCCAGGTGCACACTTTCAAGTGCCCAAAATCCTGAAAGGAGGGACAAATGGAAGAGAAGGGATTGTGGCATGATGGTGCTCCATGGGAAGCTGCTTTCTCTCTAGCGAGCTCATGGCTCCTCTGACAAATTAAAAAAAAAAAAAGGAAAGAATATAAATCCTGAATCCTGAAGGGACAAGAATTCTTGACAGATTATTTATTTTCAACCCTCACTACATAATGGGAACCAAGTATTTGTGGAATGAATCACTGAATGAATGAATGAATGAATGAATGAGTGAGTGAGTGAATGAAATATTGAAAAGGCAGTCAATCAAAATTAGCTGAGTGAAGTGAAGGACCACAGCTCAAGGAACTAGCAGAATGATACTAGTACCGAATAAAGATATTACCATCAAGCTATGACCTTTCCCATGAGGAAGACTAAGATTTGACTGAGACATGACTGCAAAGTGCTTTTTTAACAACAGCATAAATTATTCTGGGTGTCTTCTTCCTGGCATGCTAAATTTCACACAAGTACCCAGCTGGCTGGCAGGCAGCTCTACTTAATAACAACCTCTGACCCTTAAAGAGTGGTTTCCTTTGCTCAAAGCACTTTCAGAGACACATTCTATTAAAGCTCCATAATCTGTGCAGCTTTAGCTCTTCCCACCTCCTCTGTTTTGTGTGTTAGTAAGGAGACAAGGCTGAAGCAGAGCATGTCTGAAGTAAAAATGAAGTTAGCAAACCAGAGAGGAGGTGCAGTAGCATACTGGGAGTAAAACCCAAAATACTAATAACAATGCCCGTTACTGTTAACATGACTTCTACTACTCAGGCTGCTTCTCACCTTGATTACAGCATGGTTGCACAGACAGGGCACAATAGTGAAAGAAAAGGACCCTTTTTCATCTCATACCTGGCTAACTCAAGACTGGCAGTTAATGCTAGTTATGGGCACACTGTTCTCACAACCCAACAGGAGCTGAACAGGTGTTTTGCCAGTGACTAGATGAAGGGATGAATGAAAGAAATATTTACTTGATTTCATTCATAAATATTTCTTTTCCTTTTCCTTTTTATTTTACCAAAGGGTTCATACACTCACCAGAGAGAGACAGAAAGGGACAGGGAGAAAGCATCCCCCCCAATGGGGTACAGTCATGCCACAATGCCTTTTTCGCTACTTCTCCATCTTGTCTAGATTCAGGGCACAGTGTACATGCAATCCATGTGGTTTTCAAGCCACTAGGACAGATATTCAAACTGCGAAGTTGGAATCTGACTCTTTTAACATCTGGGCTTACAGGGGAAGCTTCAAAAATGTTTACTAAGCATCTCTGTTTTTGCCAGGTCCTGTGGTTGCTACCAGCGTTACAAAGATGAATGAGATGTGAAGAGGGATTTGGACTACACTAGTGACTATGAAACACTTTTTTCAGCTTTGGAATCTTTCTTCAAAAGAACAAAATCTCAATACACAAAATAGTTCAAAGCTGACCTTCTCCAAATTGAACAGGCTATATGTGAAAGAAAGAGAGAGGGAAACAGAGGATAGTGTCTTCCCTTCTGTGGGCTCTGAAGAAGCTCTGTGGCTCCCCAGACCGTGTTGGAAAACATTGACCTAGATGACCATTCAGGTGCTTCTACAGCATGATACCAGGATTCTGTAGGTAACACAATAACCCTATTGTAAGAGAGAAGGACTCTGGTTTGGAAGACAAAGAAGTAAAGGCTCCGTGCTCAGTGACCTTCAGAGAGAATGCTACTAGAAGATTCCTTGGAAATCAAACCTTTGCAAAGGTCAAGGCTTTGGGACAGAAATGGACATTAATCCTTCATATAGGTTACTCAGTATGGATCTTGTTGGAAATAAAGTTGCTTATTTTTTTCCTTCACTAGTGACATAACATATGCATGTGTGATAGAGAGATAGAAAGAGAGAGATGAACACCCTCCAGAGTCTGATCATGCCATGACCCCCTTCCTCCACACTTCCAGCCTGTCACCTCAGATCCTAGGCACTCATGTACATACCTGATATGTTTCAGGAGGACCAGGCTACAATTTCAAACCATAATTGCCATGCGAAATCAGGCTTCTCTTGGGCAGCACATTTCTACTATGCCCCAGGACCAGCCCTACTTCACCCTACTTCTTAAAGAATCAAAAATGCTATGTATTTGCTTTCCCGGAGTCATTTGCACCTAAGGCACAGGACTGAATCAGGATCTTAAGGTCATAAATAGGTGTGTCTTGTCTCTACTTTCTTTCCATCTGGTCCCCTCCCCTCTCCTCTTGTCACAATGTCCAAGGTTACAATGTCAGCAGAGCTGATGGCTCAGACAGCATTTTCATCAGACCAGTTCCGCCAGAACTTTCACCTAATGCCTATTCTGTGACAATTCTGCAACAATTCCATAAGCCACCTAATACCTCCCAATAACTCTCTTCTCTGCTTTACCAGTTGGAGCCAGTTTGCTTTTCTTTTTTAAAATTAATTAATTAATTAATTATTTCCATTTGTTATTATTATTTTAATGTGACCAGAGAGAAACAGAGAGAGAGAGAAAGGGGAAGTGAGAAAGCAAGCTGCCAGGTCCGAGACTCGAACTGCGTTTGGCCATGTGGGAATCCAGCACTCCCAACCACCATGCCACCTGCTGGCCCCATGGAGCCAGTTTCTACTGCTTACAAAACAGAACCAAACAAGGCCCAGCCACAGGTGGGAAGACAAACAAGTCAGCGACTGGGAGATCAGCATGTTCATTCTCCTGCAGAAGTTCTCCTCAATTCAAAATGGCCTAAAATGAGCCTGCAAAACTAAAAAGCTGTGGAGTCCCCAGTAGTGTCACCTGGGCATTAGTCCCAAATTCTCTCCATCTCAACACAGAGCTTTAAATAATAAAATGATCTCCTACAGCCTCTGTATTTATATTTTAATAACCATCAGCTCAAGACAGTGGCTTCCTCTTGCCTCAAACTCTAGACAATCTAAGAGTCAGATGTTCTGAGAAGCCATTATTTATTTGGGGAATTCCTTAAAGAGGAATGCAGGTGGCCTTCAGCTAGATAGCCAAGTTGTTGACAAAGCACAAGGTTTTCTGATATTTCCTGGACACCAATCCATATTGCTTTAACATGAGTTCAATGGTCTAAACTTGATATTCCCTCCAAAACCATCAATCCAGTCTCAGCTACTTCTGTTGGTCAGAATTGACTTGGCAGCTGTACTTAGGGAGGTCCAGTGAGACAGAAATGTTCTTGTGTTAATTAAACAAATGTTGACCAGGAAATAAAGTCCTGCTTAGGGATTAGGAGTGAGGAAAGGGAAGTGTTCTGGACTTGCCAATTTGTACTGTTGTGACCTTGGTGTTCCCCATCTATGAAATGGGGAAAATACACTTCATGAAAGTCTTATAGAGTTATAATATATAATATATATTTTATTCATGTGTATATACACACACACACATTCACACGGAGACTAAATAATATATATACATATACACATATCTACATATTAATAAAGTTTAGCTGCTATTAATATTTCTTTGTTAACGTTGTTATTATAGAATCAGAAGCAAGTATGACCAAAGATATACTAGAGAAGCATGGAGACAGGAATAAAGGGAGCTGCAAAAATGGGAAGAAAGAAATCAGAAGGCCCTGCTTCCCAACAGATTGTGACTACAATCTATTTCAGCTTTCTGTCACTCCATTTTCTTATCTTAGCACAGGGACTAAATTGTGAGGATTAAATGATATAACTACAAAAGCCCTAAGTACATGGGTACAAACTGAGTCATTATTTATTTCCTTCCATTTATCTCTACTCATCAAAGAAGGAAGTGCTGTCTTACAGAGAAGTGAATCAAGAGTCAGCAAATACAGCCAACAGGCCAAATGAGTTCACCACCTGTTTTTATAAGTTTTGTTTTTTTTTTACATAGTTACATTATTATTCATGATAGACACGTGTGTATGCACAAGAAAGTGAGAGAGCAAGACAGAGGCATTCTTGGGTACAATAGATGGCATAGTGGTTAAGGAGCTGGATTCCCACATGGTTGACTGCAGTTCAAGTCCCAGACCTGGCAGCTTGAAACTCACACCAGGTGTGTGTGCATGCTTGCCCAAACTTCCAAGACAAGAATAGATAAGAAGAGATTGTGGCATGTGTGCCCTTGGGGGTGTTTTCTTGCTTATATCTCTCTGTCTCTCTAGTGCGCACACATACTCTATAGCAAAAAGAAAAAGAGAGAGAGAGAGAAGGATCTCCACAGTACTTGGTCATGTCACAATTCCCTTCCTTCGGTCTTCCAGCTTGCCAGGAACCTAGGCACATGCACACATGCCTGGCACATGTTCAGGATGACCAGACCTGGGACTCAAACCACAGTCAGCATTTGGCATCCAGCTCTATAGCCCAGTAAGCTACCAACCACACTATAGAAGTAAAGCCTATAAACAAAGCTTTATTGGAACCATCATGACCATTTGTTTATTATCATCTATAACTGCTTAACTGTTAGCAGAGATTAATAATCTGAAGGGCCTAAAATATTTACTGTCTGGTCCCTTTCAGGCAAACTTATCTCATTTAATAATAACATTTAACTGTTCTTAAAAACTTACATACCTCTTATCAAAAAAATGTCTGTTTTTTTAGCATTACTTTTTTTTTAATCCAAGAACATATATATTAATAAAATATAAGAAGCAAAGTTTTAACTTTGGTGCCAGGAAATAATCTGACCTTAGTCTTAACCTATCAACATGAAGAAAAATATTTACTTGATGTTAATTTAATAATAACTTAGCTCTTCCACAGAGTAGTTGTAGAAGCTTTCTGAGATTTTAACACTCTTTGACATTTTATATACTTCCAAGTGGATTTTACTTTTTTTCCTTATAGAAACAAAGAACACCAAAATGAAAATAAACAGAGGCTATTTTATTCAGAGCTTGCAATAGCAAAACAGGCAGCCACCATCAGCTGCATCTGTCAGAGACTCAAAGGTAGACAGGAGCATTGGAAAGCTTCACAGTGAAAAAATAAAAAGGGAAGACCTCAGATGTGCTCTCATAGGAGGGTGTTGGCATGAGGAAGCTAGAAGCAGGCTACTAAAGCTGGGACATAGTATCTAATTTTTTAGGAAATATATTTGGCTCTCTCTATATATGGTCCTGAGTTGCAAATGAAGACAAGATAGGGAATCTGGCCATCATTGAGTAAGTCCTGACTCTTCTAGGCCAATTGCTGCAAAGGTAGCTTCTTGGACCAATAGCTGTAGAGGTCTTGAGCCAGTGTCCTATTATCATACATGATCTAGCCATTGCTAATTTATATGGACAATGTCCCCCAGTCTCTCCTTTCAGTCATTATCTGCCTTGCGAGATGTTGATCAATTCAAAGAATAAGGACAGTTCTTCCATGACACGAGGTTGTGCAGTTATCTCCATAGTTAACTATATCATAGGATCTTCTTGACCATTTTTATTGTTGTCTTGTGTGATCTTGACCTTTTTATACTCAGTCATGATGATCATTTGACAAGAGAGCTGCTGCACAGAAGATTGAAGACTCTATATAGAATGTAATTAGCAGGACTATAGCAACTATGACAGAAACAAGAACAAATTAATAGTCCCATTGAGATGGTCATAACTAGGAATCCCAATTGCCCAACTCAGTCAAAGAAAGATCATAAAGATCAACCATAGAAATCCGAGTTACTTTCTTTCAGGTGAAGTATAACCTACTCTGCTTTGTCTGTTCATTGATCTAAGTAAGCAAGCAGTATTAGCAATGGTACTATACAACTACAGCTAGCCAACAAAATATCCAGAGCAATTCA
The DNA here is from genome assembly GCF_000334495.1 of Tupaia belangeri chinensis. Lineage (NCBI taxonomy): Eukaryota > Metazoa > Chordata > Mammalia > Scandentia > Tupaiidae > Tupaia > Tupaia belangeri. Next base: position 71,015 of record NW_006159690.1, read on the forward strand.
ATTGTTTATCATGACTTTTATCAGTAAGTTGAGGCTGATCTGCATTCTATCTTGGACAAGAGTGATATTATTAATAATTTCTGCTAGAATTGGGGGACGGTGAGTTTCTTACAACACTTTCTATTCGCAGGATTCTCACCATTAGATACATTGTTCTTATTGTTCACATAAAAAATTAGTAAGTAATTCTCCCGCGTGGAAGGCCTATATAATCAAAGTTTGACCCCTAGGTCTGAGTTGAAATTCCTAGCCTTGGTGATTTATAAAATGTGGTTCCCTCTGTACTGACAAGTCTCAGAATACTATTCCTAAAGTGCCTGAAATATTAATCAGAGGAAAAAAGAACTTGGGAGTCCAAGAAACAAAGTATGTAATAGAGGCACATGAACACCCAGGGACAAAAGAGGTCAAAACCAAGGTTTTACTCTAGCTGGATTACATATTTATATCTTTATTAGTCACTTCCAGGTAATAAATATTTAGCCAATCATCCTAAGAAAGTTGTTGAATTCAAATTTATATTATTTGAGGTCTTATTAAAACATTATAATTATTTATTCTTTTCTGGGAACGAGGGACACTAACAAAGTCACAGTTTCCTTTGAGTTAATACGTTTGTCAATATAAGCACAAATGGAAATGTAATCAACCACAATCCTTATCATTTTGTTTGATGACATTGAAATTGTGTAAGGTTTTTTAATCACAGAAATCTATTGATTAAAGGCATACCCAAAACTTAGCAAAGTTGGAGACAAAACTATTATTTGGGATCATTTAAGAATGAGTTAGGGAGTCAGCAGATGGCATTGTGGTTGAGGGTGCTGGACTCCCACATGGCTGACCACAATTCAAGTCTCAGACCTGTCTGCTTGCTTTTTCACTTTCACTTTCTCTTTCTCTCTCTCTTTCTCTCTCTCTCTCCTTCTTTCTCTTGCTGTCCCTCTTTGGTCCAATTTAAATAAATAAATAAATAAAGTTAAATAAAACAATTCTTTTAAAAAAAATAAAAAGAATGAGTTAGAATGAGTATGCTTTAGCCTAGTAGTTATTATAAAGAAGAATGAAGAGAAAAAAGTGGCTATTATAGGCGGACAACACTCAGGGAGATATATTTATACGTATAAAATAAGAAAACTAGTGTATGTAGGTAGAAGATTAAAAACAAAACAAAATATATATATTTTATATATATATATATGGGTCTTGGTCAACATTTGGCATGGAAGCCATCCATTGCTAAAATCATCATATTATTCTAAAGATCTTGAATCAAATTCTTACTTCCAAAGATCAGCTGCTTCTGGAGGACTTTGGAAGAATACTTTTCTATGGAAATACTGTTCCCTATGGAAGTAGCCATCCAACTATCTGAAATTCCATACTCCTTTTCTAGTTGCAAAACATAAACCTAAGGATTAATTTCCTGGAGTTTCACTGCCACATATGCCTTTTTGTTTTTAATTTTTAATTTTTTTCATTTATTTTACATTCATTCATTGTGTATCACTACAGCCTACAAAATGAATTTTCCCATTCAACATACACAGAAAATTGGCCCAAAGATATTACCAAACCTATTATCTTTAATAGATAATTTTTCATTTTATGTTTCTTAACTGTTTTGTTCTGTTTTCCTCTTGATTCCCTACCTCTCACGCACTGCCATTTCCCGTCCACCTCCCACCCTGTCTCTAGTGTCCACAGTTGCTCTCCATGTCTTTATATTGTCCAATATTTCAGCTTCTGCCAAAGAGTGCATTAAGTACAATGTGTCTCTTTCATAGTCTGGTGCTTTCTTCACTTAAATCTTCTTTATTTGTCCACTTTCTATCATACGCTAAGACTTTTTTTTTTTTTAGAGGTTTTTGCTATAGGGCGCATGCGCTCTCCAGAAAGAGAGAAACAGAGAGACAGAAAGTGAAAAATCACCCTCCAGGGGGTATGGCCATGCCACAATCCCTTCTCCTCCATTCTCCTTTCTGGATCTTGGGCACGCATGCACACATGCTCAGCATGTCAACTACATGGGAGTCCAGCAACATAGCCAGTACTCCAACTGCTGGTCCAATATTTCATTTTTAAAGCAACTTTCAATGAGGCTTGAGTACAATTTTTTGCTTATGTCTCTCTCAATATGTGACATCCTCTGGTTGAAAATCATGAAAACTCAGTTTAGGTAGCTGTTGTGACAATATGGACTTAAAATATTGGTGGTAGAAGTGAGGATAGTCTGGGAACTCCTTGAAATATTTCCGGCATGTCTTTATGAAGCAGGCAGTCTAGTAAATAGAGGTAAAATTAATTAATTCATGGGCCTTCCAGTTACCGTTTCACCAAGAAAATAGATCATATAGCTACATGGGCTAGTAGAAGTATCAATATATTTACCAAGAGAGCACAAGGATTATTGAAAACATTTATATGTATGTTAATTTTAATTTAAAGAGACTATTGATTCTTTCATCATTTTCAGAAGATTTGGGGAGAAAAGGCAATGTGCTTTTTGAGTTTTCAATAATGCATTACAGAGTTCTTTTATAATGATTCCATAAAGTATATGTCTCAGTCACCTAATATAACACAAAAATTGGAATATCCCAGATTGGAAACAAAAACCTATGCAGCTTTTTAGCAACTATAAGGGCTACAGCTTTTTGTCCAGGAAATACTTGAACATCAACACATCCTGAAAACAGAGATACAATAACTAAAACAGATTCAAACCCCCAGAAGAGTGGAAGTTGGATAAAAATCCACATTTTTTTGCATGACCTCAACCTTTAAAATAGTTACCTCTCTAGGAAATAGAAATAGTATCTAAACTTTATTAACTCATCCTGTTTTTTATTGACATAATAACTGTACATATTTGGGAGGTACAATGTGATGTCTCAATACATATATACATTAAGTAATAATCAGGTGATGGGAATTATTATATTCATCACCTTAAACATTTATCATTTCTTTGTTGTGAAAACATTCAAAATTCTCTCTTTAAGCAATTATTATAGATAATAATTTTATTAATTATAGATATTAATTTTATTATTTATAGGTTCAAATCCATAGTCAACTTGAACATGTCAGTCATCCCCACAGCACTCTCCTGATCCTAGCTGACTGGAAGGTTAGTAGGGGAAGATGGTTGTATGGCAAGACTCTGTCATGGATACTTGTTCTCTTCGTGTGTGTGTGTGTGTGGTCTCAGGAATTAAATAAATTTAAGAAGAAGAAGCCTGGGTGAGTGTGTTGCAGTAGCTATTGTCCTAAAATAAGAGGAATATATCTTTGTAAAGGTATCAAGGTGAGGCCATAGTAAGTAATGAGTTTGATGGCTCTAATAAAGCTGAGTTAAAATCTAAGCACAAGGACCAGCAGATGGTGTAAAGGTTATGTCACTGGGCTCTCATGCAGTCAACCACAATTCAAGTTTCAGACCTGAAGCCTTAAAACTCAACACAGGGTATGTGTGCATGCATACCCAAAACCCTGGATAGAGAATGGAGGAGAGGGGATTGCGACATGGCCATCCCTCCGGGGGGAAGGGGGAAGATTTCTCGCTTTCTGTCTGTCTGTCTCTGTATTTCTGACAGGTGCACCTGTCCTATAGCAAAAAGAAAAAAAAAAGAAAGAAAGAAAGAAAAAACACCTCCTAAAATCTAAGCACATATTCAGTTTGTTCATGCATAAATACATCAAAAGATTTTTTTTGTAGAGATGCCTAAAAACAGAGGTTATTGATGAACCTTCAAGTTCTAGGTTTGTTCATGTTTGAGACCCCAAGGGAACAGGTCTCTTACTAAGATTTAGTTAATTCAGGGACCAGCAGTTAGCATAACAGCTATGTCGCTGGACTCCCACGTAGTCGACTGTGGTTCGAGTCCTGGACCGGGTGACTTAAACTCAAGCCGGGCGCATGTGCATGCGTGCCCAAGATCCCAAGAGGAGAGTGGAGGAGAAGGGATTGTGGCGTGGCCATCCCCCCTGGGGGGTGATTTCTTGCTTTCTGTCTCTCTGTCTCTGTCTGGTGAGTGCACGCGCCCTATAGCAAAAACCTCTCCAAAAAAAGAAAAAAGATTTAGTTAATTCATAAGTAAGTTTGGAAATCTCAGAAGAATTTGACACTCATCTGCAATATCCAGCTAAACTCAGAAACGCTCTCAATTGTCATTTCTTGAGGGTTCTAGGCTAAGTTTGAGAGTCTTTATCAAAATGTCATGTTTTTCTCTCCATAGATACATTGCCGCCAAATAATGGACTGTATTTCCACAAAATTGTAATTTTATCTTCTGAAATTTTATCTCCCTTTCCATTTAGGCTAAGAAGAAGTAAATGAAATCCTTTTTATAGCTTTCCTCTGTTCTCTATAATTTTCTCTGTTCTCTGAGCAGATTAGGAGATTATCTCCATATCATTTCAGAACTGACTCACAGGGAAATTTAGATAGTTTAAATTGATTGAGTACCTAGAAAAAATGGGAGGAGACTTCAGTAAACCTTTGTACCTTTGGGGCATAAAGACACAATTTTTCTTCTGTCCTCAACTGGAGGCAAACTGAAAAAGTCAGAACAAAGATCTATTATAGTGAAGCACATGGCTTAAGGATGATATTTGTATTCATTATTACCAGAAATCAAGGAATCACAGTTTTGTTGATGGCTCTGAGATCTTGACTCAGTATTTCCATCCATTTGTGTGTCTTATATACAGGAAGTACAGAACTATTAGAAGCCCTACTTTAAGGTATGAGAAGTCTTTGGATCAACAACCTTCAACTATGGGTTTGAGTCCTTTCTTTGCTCTGACTCCAAGGGATGTTAGGGAAGTTTGGGTAATAGATTGATAGGATTTAACTGAACTTTTCTATGTTCCATTCTAGTTATTTTTCTATGTCAATAGAATTTTTAATTCATAGAGTGTCAGGATCTTTAAGTGCAGCATGCATCGACTATAATGGAGGAGCAAAGTTATACCCAGGTTAGACACAACTTAATTACAAATAGAGGAGGCCCCTGAAACCTAACAAAATTGACACTCTGGTGTGGATTTAATATTATAATTACATTTGCAAAGTAAGCCTCTCATTATATTTACAAGGATGTTATCACAGAGCAGGAAGTAATATTTTTCAGTAAGGGCCCATAGTCTATAATTATGGGCTCTAAAGTAGAGAATCTGTGCAATATTTGAAATACTTACCACCTGTGTAATCTGTTTACATGAAGGAAGAGGCTTAATGAAGGTGGCAGAGTTTACTGCAGAAAGAGTAGCACACAAATCCACCATGAATTGGTGAATCTGAGCATTTATATTTATAGTTAATTCCCTTAAACTAAGGCAGAACAAGGGGTTCTTTTTTCTTTCGTAGAACACCTTATTGATCCAAATTGAGGAATTTTTCTTTGTCTTGATTTTTCTTTTCCAAGGTGAGACTATCTTTTTTTCACTGTCTCTCCTGTTTGCAATGTCTATAGACATTCTTGTTAATAGGAGGTCTATTAGGAAGTGGGCCAACCAGCTATTTGATTTGCAGGGTCATAAGTGGGTCCTGTCTCATTTTTGTTTTAGAGCCACTTCAAAATGTTCTATCAAGTGTTACAGTTCACTTGATGGGAACTATAACTATAATGGGAAAAGGATTATTTCCCATTCTGATTTCTGTTTTATCAGTAGGTCCCCAAAGAAAGAGCTGCTACTATATATGCACCTTCTTTTATTTCCAAATGGTCTCATAAGTTTTAATTCTCTATTCTAAAATATTATACTGTTGTATCTTTTGTGTGGTTGCGTTACTTAATTATGTCCCAAGTGGTTTTTATTGTCAAGGTTTCAGATATGGCTTTTAGAAGACCTGGCCCTAATTTTAAGGTCTTTCTTTTACCCTTAGACTTACTGTGCAAAGAGAGATCCTCTAGGTCCCTTCATGGGCCAGTCCAATTATTTTTACTATTCAGGATTTAGTATCTAAGGTTCCAACAAATATGCATACAAGTTGATATCTCAAGTAACCACATTGAGTGTATTCAAGTTGTACATATTCAAAACAATTCTAAATTCTTCTATGAATAGATGCTGGTCATGAATAGGTTTAAGGAAATCCTTACAGTTTTTAATTCAGCTTGAGTCCAAGGTTTCCATTTCACTGTAGCTTGCAAAACTGACTCACAGGAAAGATGAATTTTTAGAGGTACCTGACATTTTAAGGACAAGAGAGTCTTTAGTAGAAGATTGAGCATCTGGACATGGTGAAAAGGCAAAAGGGGTGAATGGAGTTTCAGAAGGAAAGAGATTTGAAGAATAAAGATCAAGAGAGCTGAATCTAGGAGAACAAGAAGAGGAAAAGGGAAAGGGATGACTGACTAGGGAAAATAAATATAGAATGGCATTACTTAAATTTGTCAAATTGATCATTCTCTTTGGTCAAAAAAATCTTTTACTAAAGCAATTTTCAATCAGAAGTTTGAGTCCTCTGCATACCAATTGAACAAAAAATACTGCCCACTGATTCTGAGAAAAATTAATTTCTTTTATTTTCTAAAGTGTCTCTCAAATGAACAATTTTTTGTTCCTGCTAGAATATTCCCCAGGGTGGCCAATGAAAGCCCAAATCATCCTGGGTAAAGTTATACCATTTAGAAAGAAAAGCACAAAAATTAAGATTGTAAAAAGACCATATATATACATATAAGACCCAGGAGCTTTTTCCAGGAGTTGAAGAGGATTTCTATTTAAAGAACCCCATGAGAACTAGCAACAGTTAGTCAAAAAGACATGTTTTTAGGTCATGTCTCAGGACCTAACAGTTGGCTGCCTCCAATTTCAGGCAGCACCCCTGCCAGACATAAAAACAGAGTCTCTCTGGATCAAAGCAAGCTCTCTGGACAAAAAAAAAAAAAAATAATCTACGTGGAAGGAGAACATTATCCTGTTTTATTGGTGACTCATAGCAAAGTTTGTCTATATGGTTGCTGCACTGGTGAGAACCACAAATTGACCTGTCTGGATCAAGCAACAGTTCTACAGCACCTGTGTAAAGACACAAAGGAGAACAAAAAATAGATGGAAAGGAATGGTCTGATCCCACCAAGCATGCCCAGCAAATGGGAACCAATAACAAAACCCAGGTACTAAGCTGAGTAACCCAACACAAGAGTGTGGAGCTCAGACCCAGTGTTAATTTGCCATATAGATGCTGAGTTGACAAGCTGTATGCAGAGAAGCACGTGAGCTTCTGTGGCTACAGCAACTAGATGAAGCCTGGGATTGGTAGTGGTGGGGAGTGTAGCCATATATCAGTGGAACCTTGAGGAAAAAGACGTAGAAGTAAACAAAACCACCCAAATTAGAATAAGCAGAGGCTATTGTTCAGAGCTTGTGATAGCAAGGGAGTCTATCAACGTCACTTGTACTTGGTAAAAACTCAAAAGCAGGCAGGACAGTGGGAAATGTTCATAGTGAAAAAACTAAAAGCAAAGTTTCAGGTATGATTTGAAGGTTGTTGCGTGGGGAAGCTGGAGACAGACTAACTAGGAGCAGGATCACTGGTTGGGGACAATACTTGGCTTTCTCTGATGGGTCATGAGTTGGAGATGAGGATAAAACTTAGGGAAGCTCACAATCATTGACCGAGTCCTGAACCAATTGCTACAGACATGATAGTTTGGCTTTCCAGGTTGCTTGCTGTAAAGGTTGCAGTGAGAATTCTATTGTTATACATAGTCTGACCACTGTCTGTTCATATATTCAGGTTTTCACACTTTTAATTTCCTAGTTTATTTTTCACTAATAGTTCCTGTTCCTTGTATTTATAATTGCAAAAGTTTGGCACAACCTGCATGTTGAACACTAGGGGATTACTGGTGGCTGTTTCATTTGTACTATCTAATCTTCTAATGTTGGCCATTTAGACTTCCTCTGCATCAGTTCCATGTGCAGAGAAGTATGAGGGTACAGCTCCTTTGCACTTTCAGACTGCTCCAGATTAAGTAAATTCTAGTCCAAGATATATTGGTTCTTTAGCAACATAGGCCAGTAGGAAAACAAAGAAAAGAGAAATCAGGCACATGACAATAAGGAAAAATAATGAAAGTGAGGCCTAGTATTTTGAAGTCATTGAATCTTCACAGTAACATTTTAATGATATATCTTTTCTATCTTCATTTTACAAATGGAGAACCTGAAACAGAGAGGTTAAACCATTTACTTAGGACACACAACTAGAAAGTGACAGAGTAGGATTTAATCTCAGTCTACCCAAGCTCCTAAGCACCATGCTTCTAGCAAACATAACTAGGAAAACTATGTCCAAGGGCAGATAGAGGAGTATCCTGCAGTGGTTAAAACAATCGAATTTGGAATCATCCAGACCTGAGTTTAAATTCTGGCCTCTGCACAATGTGACCTTTAACACTGTGTTGAAGTCACTGTAACCTTTCAAAAGTTCATTAGCCCATATGAACTCTGAGTTCATCATTTCCACAAAGACAATAACATACCCAGAGCCAGAGGAGATCTAGTAAAGACTTTCATGTAGTTATTTATGATAATCAAAAATTAAATTAGTTGGGGGAAAAAAGTATTTTACAGAACTACTCTCACCAAAAGTAGACTATCTGGCCAAAAAGTATAATCAATTGCTGGGAGATAAAGACCATGTTAAGTCAGAATAAATAGATGCTAAACTATCTTCTAAGGACTGGTGTTCTGGTTAACAGGAAGGGTTTTGTTTGACAGAGTGTTTTATGAAACCTTGGGCCAGAATTTAATCATTCTGTAAAATGGAAGGATTGTAGGAATGACCAATGGGAATTCCTTTACTCACCTTCCCTCTTTACTCAGTCTTTTTATACGTACTAGAGATTTAAAGATAATCAATTTGAAAAGGCACAAATCATTGACTTGCTACAATGACTTTGTTCCTTAATCTAGCCCACCTAAGGCTTAACTCTTAGAAACATTATAATGATTAAGTAGTATTAGATAGAATGACATAATTACCAATATTTAACTGTTTTTTAATCTACAAAATATAATCATCCCATGTGGTTCAACCCTTCTTTAACCCAGAACCAGGCCTAGGGTAATACCTTGGTAAATGATAGCTAATCTTATTGTCAATTGTCAAGAGGCCAGCCAACTCAAGAAAGCTTATAACCTAGAGCATTTAAAGTATACTCCAATGAATAGAATATTCTTGAATTCTAGTGAATGCTAGCATCATGACTTGAAACTTCAGTCTATTTGAAGTAGAATATGTATCCATTGAAGTGTCTAACTCAAGGACACAGTACCCAGAAGGGAGTCCTAGCAAGTGTGAGGCTAGAGTCTCCGAGTTTTCCAACCAGCAGCATTTCATCAAGGAACAGAAATGCACACAAAGACACTGAGGCAGAATCTCAGACCTTAGAAATGTTCAACACAGGGCCATTCAGGTAGTGGGGTGGTCTATGTGGCTAGATCCCACATGGCCAACTGCACAATTCAAATCCCAGACCCAGTGGCTTGAAAAGCACTCTGGGTACATATGTGCATATCCAATATCATCCTAAGGGAAGAGTGGAAGAGAAGGAATTGAGGCATATTCATTCCCCCAGGGAGGGGGGTAGGAGGTGCTTCCTCATTTTCTCTCTCTCTCTCCTTCTTCTTTCTCTCTCACTCCCTCTCTCTGCTTCTGATGCAAGCACACACACCCTATATCAGGGGAAAAATAAAGAAAAAGAAAGAAAGAAAAATAAGGAGAAAGAAAGAAAGAGAAAAAAGGAAGAGAGAAAGAGGGAAAGAAAGAAAAGTTCAGTATGAAGGTAAAAGAAAGGGTTGAAAAAGAATACTTTAAATTCCCTTTCTGTTCCCACTCCCCAAATATTTTCCATAGTGCAAAAATTCAGTTTAATAAAAACAAACAAAAAAACCTCTGAAGTCCGAGAAGTTTGAGAAACACAGTATATTTTACCCCACCTAACCCCTACCTTGAAGACATACAATGCCCTTTCATCCAATAACCTTCATTTGAGAAACATTTACTCAGGGCTAACAGATGCACAGTAAAGGACCTAAGACATTTTACAATGAAAAGCATGTTTAATCATTTAATTTTATTGAACCTCGTATTTCTCAAATTTATTTGATACCGTGACTCTTTTTCTTCATAAAATGATTAACATTCTGTGGAACCCAAGTGTTCAAAAAATGCTTTAGGAAATGTTTCCCTGGATTATAAATTGCTCATATGGATATTATGTGCACTTAGCTCAACTTTGCATCCTCTGTACTTAGTATAATGGCTAGGCTAGAGTTGAGTTTAATAAAGGTATTTTGAACTGAATCTGCAAAAATTAAGGGCATCAACTACATCATTTCTCACATTCATTTTTTTTTCAACATTTATGTCTGTGTGGCACATAAACGTGCCTGAGATTATTATAGAAATGGCCATCACCAGCATCAAGAAAACGAAGATTAATAAGTATACTTTGGTTTCTCTTCAGTTCAAATACATCTTGAGCTTTTTATAAAGGAATAAAAAGAGTTCTGAGTAAAATAAGGAATGTTAGGGAGAGCTTCCTGGAGGAGGCAAGTGAGTGCTGAAGACATAAGAGTAAGGACTGACAGAAGATAGGATAGAAAAGTGAGCTTGGATAGCTAAAAGGGAAGACAGGTGTTTGGGAGTCTTTTGTGTGTGTGTGTGTGTGGAGAGATTATTGGTTTAGGGTGCATGTGCTCTCCAAAAAGACAGACAGACAGAAAGTGAGAAATTACCCCACGGGGAGATGGCCATGCCACAATCCCTTTTCCTCCATTCTCCTCTTGGGATCTTGGGCGTGCACGCACACTTCCTTGGCATGAGTTTAAGTCACTGGGTCCAGGACTCAAACTGCGGTAGACTCCATGGGAGTCCAGCAACATAGCCATTACACTATCTGCTGGTCTTATGCTTTTGTTTTAATGGCCACACTTTCTTTGAGATCCCTCCATCATGCAGTGGAGTAAGTGTCCACTATCCTTGATTGCTTCTACCTACAAAGTACATCAAAAATGACTTAAGCACCAGCAGATGGCATAATGGTTATGTCCTAGACTCCCACATAGTTGACCATGGTTCAGGTGCCAAGGATATGTAGAAGGAGCCATCTGATTAGTGGGACCTTCAGTCCCATTGTTCTAATCCAGCATGCCAGTTATTTGAGCCACCTCAGCTGTTCAAGTCTTACTGACTGAGGCTTCAGACATTGTGGAACTGAAAGATCATTTCCATGGTACCATGTCCAAGCTCCTGGCCCATAGAATCCATAATGGTGGTTTTATACTATCACATTTAGGGGTGGTTTATCACGCAATAGTAGATAACCAGAACAATTGTGATGGCTTCAAGTACAAAACTCCATCCAAACTAGCATAACCAAAAGAGGAATCTATTGACTTAAGACTCTGTAAAGATCAAGTGCTGAGCTGATCCAAAAGGTAGTAGTCCAGAAATTCATTTTGTTATCAGAACTCTCTCTCCACTTGTTCATTCTACTTCTCTTTCCACATTGGCAATAAAGAAAGCTTGTCTTTCCTGTGGATCAGTATTCATTTAAACTTGCAGAGAAAAGCGTTTGCTTCGTTGGATCCCTTGTTAACTCCTATATTAATAAATAGGGTTAGAAGACTTGGGGGAGGGGGTGAATGGCCTAAGTCTGAGACTAATTCCTCTGGCCAACAGCACTATATATGTAGGCAACTTCTACTAGAACACATTGTTAGAGCAAGAGAAAATCATCCCAAAAGACGTGGCTATTCTGGAGAGACAAAGCAATCTGTATCACCTACAGTGGTTTAAAAATTATTTCAGGGTTACTTTTTAAACCAAGTAGTTTCCTTTATCCACAGATACGGTAAAGTTTGGGATGATAGTTTCCTCCCCAACTAAAGATAGGCAAAAAGGTTAAAGTTCCCCAAGACTTGGAGGCATATACTTTCATGAAATGCTAAAATAGGACAATGCTTTTTTCAGTTTACTATAGGGCACATGCACTTGTCAGAGACAGAGAGAGAGGGAGAGAAGTGAGAAATCACCCTCCAGAGGAGATGGTAACACTACAATCCCTTCTCCATTCTCCTGTTAGGGCTTTTGGGCACACATGTACACACACCCTGTGAGTTTTCAAGCCACCAGGCCTAGGACTTAAACTGTGTAGTCAGCCATGTGGGATCCAGCTGCCTTACCCTCCACACCACTTGCTGGCCCAAAATCTGACAAAATTTTTCCCATTGCCAGAAAGTGAGTGTGCTTGCCAGAGAGAAAGCATCCCCGAGTGGGGCGTGGTTACACCGCAATCTTTTTTCCTCCATTTCTTTATCTTGTTAGGATTTTGAGTATGCACGCACACATGCCTGATGTGGTTTTCAAGCATCCAGGGCTGGGATTCAAACTGTGATTGGTCATGTGGGATTCAGCTCCCTACACAGCATTTAATTTCTGCACTGTGGGACCAGCCCAGATTGCTTTTGAATGAACATTTAGTACATGCATTCATAGTGGCCACTTTACTGAACACTCACAACCACTCTAGGAGGCAGATATTGTTGATCCCTTATTATGAGTCAAGAAAACAAAGCTCAGAAAATTAAAGTTACTTGCCCTAAAGTCACGTGCTTCTAGAAATTCAGACGCAAAATCCAAGCCCTACCTTCAATCTCCACATTCAATTCACATTGAAAACATTGAAACCCCTGGAACTATTTACCCAAACGAAGAGAAAGGGAACTTAAATTTGTTTGCATAAAATCTAAACATAAGTATCCCAAAGTGCTAGTTATTCAGGCCTAAATAAGACAATAGCAGGTTAGGTCTTCAGACAGGCAGAGACATTAACCACAACTTGAAAAATTTGTTTTCTCCATTGTCTAAGTGCCCTTGGACCTCAGGAAAAAAAAACATATTTCTTGGAAACATGTTTTCCTCTGAGAGCCAGGGAAGGCGTGTGGTCCAGTAAATGCAATTAGCAGTCTCACCGCGTGTTTCCTCGTCTGTTGTCTCCCAGAGTACAACTCTCAGAAAGCTCACATTTTCAAAACACACTCTTCCAAATGACCAGAGTCGCCAACAGATTTTTAGTGGGTCTGAGCCATCTGTCTAGGGAGTTTTGGGGATATATAAAAATATTTATTGAGCATCTCTGAACAAGATCGTATCATTGGCAGAGAGGGATATATATATTGTGAGGCCATATAGCACGGCATAGCCTGATTCTGTTATTTAACATAATATAATATAGGATCTCCTATAATATAGGATCAATAATAATATGATGATGGATCTTTGTATCCCCGCTCACTTATTCTTATAGCTCCAGGCCTTTACATCCAAATGCCTACTCAAAACTCTCAGATAATTTCACAAAGGGCCCCAAATCAACATGATCAAAGCCAACTTGTTACTGTCGCAGTTCTGCATCTTCTCTGCTGTTTCTATCTTTGTAAAATGTTCACAGTTATTTTCATGCCAACATTGGCATCAACCTGGAGATCTTAAACATCAATATGGAAGATACATCAAGCAAACCACTTTCTCAGTTCCATGAACTCCAAACCAATGTCAGCTGTATGCCCATTAGCCATCAAAGGTAGGGTGATAGGCAAATGTGTATTTTCAGTGCTCCTTGTGGTCAACTGCTTACCCTCCAGCAGACAGACGTACCTGGCCACCATGTCTGGAACTCTGCAATACTTACTGCAATGGCCATGCCATGCACCACTAAATGGCCAATTTTTTTTTTTTAAATGGCCAATTTTTAACATCACTCTATAAGAACTGCATCAGAGAACAGACCATACAGGTCAGAGATCACCATTTACTTGTTTATTTATTTAGTCTGAAAAATGATCATAATCAGGACTGACCCCTTGAAATGAGCAAGTATTTGGAATCCTTGACCAAATTGCAAGAGTGATTGCCCTCATTGTAATAAATGTCTACAAATGTTTAATTTGTATCTCCAAAAGGAGTAGTGCTAATTACGTTGTACTAGTAGACACTTATCTCAGATGACTTAGTTTCTTGAGGCCTGAAAAATATCTAAGCCATGACTGTTGTCCTCACAGAGCTTAACACTGTCAGTGTTGAAAAATGTATGTTGTATCACTTTCGACACCAAGCTTTCTATGGACGGACATGAATTTTCCTTTTATTTCACTTCCCTTATAAAATCAAAAGATACTTACAGAATTGAGAGTCTTGGGTTTCAGTCCATGATTTTGAGTATTTAGATTTTGATGTGGTCCTTTTACTAAATAGCAAATCAGTTGATTTGGTTGGCTAGCTTACCAAGCTTGTAGAGAATGATGATGGACCTACTTGCCTTTTGGTAAACATTTTAAGAAAAAGGGGTTTAAATCTTAAGAGCTACTGTGGGAATTGTGGCTTATCTGGGTTGGTAGAGTGCACTCATTCTTAGGGTGGGTTCACCAACATTACTATGTAAGAAGAAAGGGGAACTGCTAGATGAAATGCATGGGATGCATGCGTTGCTGTGGTTCCATAATGTGCAGCACATATGGGAAAGTGGAAGCCACAACGAGAGGGGTGGTAGCTGCTGAGGCAGTGTTTGGGGTCAAAAGGGGGTGGGGTGGGGTGTCTCTTGCATGATACTGGAATCAATTTGGCCTTACTCTCCTTTGTTCCCAGTGCCTTGGCACCTGTTTTGTGTTTGACTTTCATTCTATCCTTCAGACTCACATACTACACAGAAGTACAGGCATGGTAGGTCTGTGGGTTGATTTTTTTTTTTTAACTAAAATTCAAATGAATAGGAAATTTATGTTAAAGGAAAATCATAAAAAGCACAACTGAGGGAACCAGCAGTTAGCGTAATGGCTATGTCGCTGGACTCCAACGTAGTCAACCACGGTTCGCGTCCCGGACCCGGTAGCTTAAAACTCACACCAGGTGCGTGTGCGTGTGTGCCCAAGATCCCGAGAGGAGAATGGAGGAGAAGGGATTGCAGTGTGACCATTCCCCCTGGGGGGTGATTTCTCGCTTTCTGTCTCTATGTCTCTCTCTGTCTGGTGAGAGCACGCATCCTATAGCGAAAACCTCTCAAAAAAAAAAAAAGTACAACTGACTGCATAAGGTATTTTACTCTCTCTACAGATGGTACAATCCTACCTCAGAGAAGTTCCCAGAGGCTGGAAAATATTAAGGGATAAAGGCAAATCATCCCATAATCGTTCTTGTCTAAATCTTCTGACCAAACTACTGTGATCTCCCTGAGGTACTGCCTGCATCTCTGTATCATAAATGAGACATCAGTTAAGTAAATGGTGTGTCAGGCTTCTTTCACTAATTTCTTTCATTCCTTAACCACTTTCCATTTTCTTTTTTAAATTTTATTTATTTATTTATTTTAATTTACATTTTATCATGACCACTTTCCATTTTCTGAAGCTCACATCACACGATACTCTGATCTAGGGTGTGTTCTAGTGGCTTAACTTCTCATGTTTATAGTTTTGCCTCCTCTACTAGTTTTACTTACACTGTCATTTTGCAATTCAGACCTGTAGCTTTTTTAAATACAAGTTGTACCACTTGGTTCTCCATCACTTTGTTTCTGGCTCCCATGGTTAATCAATCTACTACATCCCCAACCCTGAAGTTCTTTATCATTCTTCCAAAAAAGAGCCTTACTAATCTCATCTTTTGGAACAACCAAGGCCTAGACACACCCTTGAACCCTGAAAGCTGCCTTCTGATAATATTGTACCAAAATGTTTGGGGAAATAAAAATCAATAGAAAACAAATTAAAATTAAATACCTGAAAAGTGTTATAAAATCATTAAAGATACACCAAATGTTAAAGATCTACCCAATGTTTTCTCTAAAATTACCGATATCCACAGGAAAATAGACATGGCATACATCTCCCTACCATATTCACCAAGTTTTTATGTTGACTTACTTTCAGTTAAATAACTTAGTGCCTTTTTCACCTTCCAGAAAGCATAAAGCTTTTCCTCCTCTGAATAAAAGAACAAAAGGTGAAATGAGGGCTTGAGTGAACAATTATCTCTAGAAGCTAAGTAAGTACAGCAATCCCCAGAAGTACCGTAATTTTTTTTTTTCTGGCTTCATTAGAATTCTGTGTAAACTATTCTACAATCAATCAAGGAAGGTGATGAAAAACTGAATGGATGAGGGGGAAGACAGGAGGTTGGAACAAGGCCTTCTGGGGAAATCACCCACCTCTGGAATTACCCTGGATTTCCCTTCCAAAACTAAAAAAAATGTATACCTAAATTCAATGCTTTTCACAAACAGTGACTGAGAATCTTCTATATTTCAAGACACTCCATCTGAGATGCCAAACAAAATTCTGACCCTCTGACCTTAAGAAGCCAATAGTTGAATAGGTGAAATCAATGCAAATAATTTTAATGTAATGTGGCAAGCACTCCATATTAGAAGTCAATTGCATGGGCACCTCATCTGAACAATTGCCCAAAAGTTTCCCAAAGGACATATCTAAACTGGGCCTTGAAAGCTTAGAATATATTGGGGTAACTCTGAAACTACACAAAACATTTTCATTATCCCTGAGTATTTGCTAATAACCCAGTCCAGACCACGCATTTTGGGAAATGGAGAACTGGACACTTTCATAACGAGTTCACAATCTGACCATAGAAAGAAGACTTCTACGAAACAGAGAGAGAGAGAGAGACCACCACAAGGTGGCAAGTAAGGGTACACTTTGTGGTTCTCACTGTATGGATTCTGGATTAACATCGAGAGAAAAAAAGCAGAAGCTAAAAGAGTCAAAGAAAATTATCGTTGTACGCATAATTAAGAATGTCTAAGAGCATCCCAGTTAGAGTCCTAAAGAGCTATTGAATCTAATTCTCTTAGAGAAAAGTGAGACAGCATGTGATAATTTCCTTATCTAAATTCACATGACCAAGAAATTGGAAATAAAGACTGAGGGTTTCTTGAAAGTACATTCAGGTGGGTATTTCCATAACCTAGAATATATTTATTGCTCAAGAAACACTTGTTGCATTAATTAACATCTTGCTCTGTAGGATAAATTTAGGCCATTCTTAAACATTGATTTCCAAAGAGGAAACTGAAAATAAAGATATTGCAATAGATCAATGCAAGAAAAACAGGCTTTGTCCCTCGAATGAACCACATATGGAGTTGGATTTCAGGGTCCAAATGCAACAGTCCATTTCCAATGGCATGATGTAGTTTAATCAACAACTGTATTCTTGGATACTGCAAACTTTATCTTGGGAAATTATTTTCAAATACTATTATGTGCCAAACATTTGCTTTGCCTTTTTGACAAGAAAATTAATACATGAATTCCTGACTTCAGGATCCACTTTCTAGGGAAAGAGAGAGTATATCCACTCCTGACATTTAACAGATTTCACAGAAACAAATGTAAAATGTTAAGGGAACAAACAAGAGGGACAGGTTTGGTTCTAATTATGATGGATCTTTGAGGGCTTCATGGAAATAAGAGCACTTGAGTCTGGCCTTGAATTGTGGCTAAGTCTCCAGCAGAAGGAGACAGGGACATCCTAGGGAAAAAAAAGGACAAACTGATGAGACATCTGATATAGCAAACCCAAGGGGAAGACAGAGGCTGGACTGAACTTCACAGGGTGTTTATATAGAGCTAGGAAGAGTTTAAGTCTTCAGAAGAAAAAGCTAAATCAAGACTTGAGGTGGCACAGCAAACTTTGCAGAGTCCCACCTGAATCTCCTCAGCACACATTTCTGGACCAGTCAGCCTCACTTCCAACTGTGGTCGCTCATGTCTCTTTGCCTCAGGGCATCTTCTGCCTGCATTTTGAGCAGGCAGAGTGCTAGAGGATCACCAGCTCCTCTTCCCCTTCCTCAGGCAATGATGAATGGTGAATAAAAACCCCTGTTCCCTTACCTGGGATGGGGAACCCTGAGACATGTGCTGCCTGGCAGGATTGGGCTCTGGCTGCCTACATTGTTAGCTTGCTCGATAACGATTCTTTCTCAGCTTTCTTCTCTACCCTGCATACTTTTCCACTTCTATTCTGATGTCTCTAAGATCATCCCCACAATATACTGGGGATGTCTCAGTGTTTGTTTCTGTAAGACATTATCAAAAGGTTATCTTTGGGACCAGCAGATGGCATAATGTTTACATCACTGGACTCCACATTGGTCAACCACAATTCGAGTCTCAAACCCAGTGGCTTAAAACTCACACAGGGCACATGTATGTGCATGCCCAAAATCCTGAGAGGAGAATGGAGGAGAAGGGGATTTACGGCCTGGCCATTCCCTTGCCCTAAGTGTGATTGCTCACTTTCTATCTCTCTAGCAAGCACACATGCCTCTCTCTAAAAAACAAAGGTTTTAAGGGCACATTAAATTATTATTAGAAAGAAGAACCAATGACCAGCTTGCTTGAATGATCAAGGAATGCTATGTAAAGGAAACAGAACAAAATAAACCAGCAAGGAGGGAAATGAGAGAAAGTGGGAGTTGTGGGCTTAAAGGGCAGTTGGTAGGAATGCAGCAGGGCAGGAGCCTCAGAACGGAGGTTGTAAAAATGAGATTTTGACATGCCCATTAGCAGACTCCAGGGTAAGCCTAATGGATTGATGGGTTCTTAATCATTTTGATATTTAGACCCCTTTGAGAAGCTGATGAAAGCTTTGGACTCTCTATCCAGAAAAATAAAAAGTATATCCTAACAATTTTGCTTCAAGGAATCCCCAAACCCAGATTAAGAATCCCTGATTAAAGGCTATATATATAGCAAGTCTGGACGCTGAGGGCCTTGATTGCCTACAGCCAGCTTTAGCATTCACTCCATAGGCAAGGGGAAGTCAGCAAAGGTTTTTAAATTCTTGAACAGTTATAGTTGTTGTTTCGTTTTTTCCATTCTAAATAGAAACCAAGAAATCTGGATGTTTTTAACAGATTGAATGAGAGATTGGGGTGGGGGGGGGGGGGTGTAGAGGGAATTGAGCTCTTTGTTGGCCAAAAACGTTTGCAACCAGATGTACCAGAGGGCTTCAAAGGCTGCTGACTGCAGAATCCAGATGCACCTCAACCATGTCATGGGAGTCACTTCCACAGCCAAATGTTTTGGCCTCAAAACCTCCTGGAGCAGGATGGATGCTGAATGGAGATGGAAACAAACTCAGGGCAAACACCGTCTATAGGGCCACATCTAAGACGTCTGAGGTGAAAAGGTCCTCGTTACATGGACAGAGGGAGAGAAAGAGGAGGGAGGTGCTGAGGACAAAACATTCACTTGGAGGTATAAATAGAACTGGGAGAAGAAAGCAAAGAAAATACAGAGAAGGGCCTCTCAGGCACATAATTATGGAAAATACAAACTGATCTGAGAAGAAAAGAGAGAAATCTGAAGATAAAAAACATCAAATGTTAGTAACTGGGCTTGAAGGGTCTACAGTACAAACAAAAAGAATGAAACACTAAGTGATTTTTTTTTCTCTTTTCTACAAAATCATTTAAAGAGGGACTATCATTTGTAAGTATCTACTACACATGGAAGTGACACACAACATTACTACCTACAACCATCCTATTATCTCCACATTACAGGTGAGTAAACTGAGACCCAGAAGAAATTTGCACAGGACCACTGAATGATAGAACCAGGGTTTTTAACCCAGGACTCTCTGACTTTGAGTCACATAGACTAACTCCTGTTGCTTTGTCCCAGAGCTCATATTTGTAGACCAAACATGACTGAAATGAAAACAAATAACATAACCCAGGCAGCAAAGCAAAAAGGCATTCTCTATGCTTTGGCTTTTATGAAGCAAACTTATAAGGCAAGGAGGAGATTGCTGCTGCTGGTTATGACAATCTCTGAACCTTCAGCCTCTAAGCCACTTTGACTGACACAATCCCATCACTCAGTCTGGGCTGAACCAATGGGAAAATGAATATGCCAGAGGCAGAATGACCTCATATTGGGTCACCCAAATGAATGTGCTCAGGTTCCTAGAGTGGCCCATGGTGTGGTAGAAAGAGCATGGCTGCTGAGCCAGGCGATGAAGGTATAAATCCTGCTTGACAATCCACTACCTTAACAACTACCTCGACAACCTCTTAGAACCTCAACCTCGGGACCAGCAGTTAGCATAATGGCTATGTCGCTTAACTCCCACGTAGTCGAACATGGTTCGAGTCCCGGACTTGGTGACTTAAACTCACGCCAGGCACGTGTGTGTGCATGCCCAAGATCCCAAGAGGAGAAAGGAGGAGAAGGGATTACGGTGTGGCCATCCCCCCTGGGAGGGTGATTTCTCACTTTCTATTTCTCTATCTCTCTATCTCTCTCTGTCTTTCTGGCGAGTGCACATGCCCTATAGCAAAAGAAACTTCTCAAAAAAAAAAAAAAGAAGAAGAAAAAGAACCTCATTGGTAAAAATTAAACCTCCTACTAGGTGACTTTAACACAATGAGTATACAAAATCATGAATACATTATGTCTAGCCCAGAGCCTGGTATGAACAAACTCTCAAAAATGAGCAATTTTGCATTCCAATGTCCTTTCATTACCTTCTTTTTCTATTCATATTCCTCTTTTTTAAAATTTCCAACAAACACACACCAAGGTCTGTAAGGACCCTTGTTATGGCTCCCTCTCTCATTTCACTTCAATACACATTTATTTCATATCTACTGTAATAGCACAACAAATTTTTCTAGAATGGTACAACTTATGAAACTCCATATGGTATTTCTGCCATGGATCTGGAAGTGAGCAAGCAGGAATTATACCCCTGTGTTATCTATGTTGGGAAATTCAAGGGTCAAGCTGGCTTAAAGGAAGAGTCAAGAAATATATGGGTGTTTTAGATAAGCTACTTGCCTTTCTTGGGACTCATTTCCTTGTCTTTTATTTTTTAAGACAGATTAAGATAACTGCATCTGGGGACCAGTAGATGGCATAATGGTTACATTGTTGGATTCCCATATAGTCACTTGTGGTTCAAGTTCTGGACCTGGTAGTTTAAAACTTATGCCAGATCCATGTATATACATGCCCAAGATCCCAAGAGGAGAATGGAAAAGAAGGGATTGTGGAGTGGCCATCCCCCCTTCCAGATGATTTCTTGTTTTCTGTCTCTCCAGGGAGCACATGCACTCTATACCAAAAATTTATCAAAAAAAAAGAAAGAAAGAAAGAAAGAAAGATAACTGTATTTGACATCCCTTCCTGCTCTGATCTTTAAAGATTGTACTTCAACTACATGTGAGGATTATCCAGGAGAAATTTTTATTGGCCTAGACACAACACCTTTACATGTTTTCATTTCTGCCTGCCTCACTTGGGACAACTGCCTTTCCATATAAAATGGGTTGCCCCAATATAGCTCTTGCATATTCAGTCAACAAACATTTGATGAACATCTATTATATGTCAATTACAATAAAATATGTTAAACAAGAAAAAAAAATCTCTACTTTCCAAGAACTCATAGTTCCATGTGAAGACAGAGAAGAAAACAGACAGCTACAAGATACCAGTTACAATGCTGTTAAGTGCAAATGATGGAAATACAAATACTAATTGAAAACACAACTTGACATCTATGTGCTTTCATTATCTCATACAACAAGTCCAAGTGAGAACTCCTAAAGAAAATTATATGCAATGGTCCAAAGACAATACAAAAAATTCAGGTGGCATTTCTACATGCTATCTCTGTTCATAGACACAACATGGCTGCCTTAGTTCTGCAAACCCATGTGTAAAGCAACAGAGAAGGGAGAGAAAATAGAAAAAAAACACTATGGCATATCTTCTTGCATCTCTCTTTGTTTGTAAGGAAATTTTACCCAGAAGCCCTCAGGAGGCTTCCACTCTTGGCCTATTGGCCTTTACTGTGTTCTATGTCTGTCTGTCAACCAATAACTGGAAAAAGGAATGGAATAGCCATGAATAAACATTTGTGACTTACTCCTAGAGTTGGAGTAGGGTCACTTCTCTTGAGTCACATGGCAAAGATACAGACAGCTGACCAAAATCAGGCTTGTCCAGCAAGGAGAAGAAGGAGGATGGCTATAATGGCTTTTCAGTGAGCAGTCAAGAATGCCAATAGCACACAATTCATCACTTTAAGGACTAGAATGGAAATAAGCCCCAAAAGGACATAGCCTGCATAGGACAGGTTCCTAAAGTAAGTAACCATCATGAGTTATGCTAAAGATAAGATTTTGTTATTAAAAGCTTGACTTTCTGATGGGGTTCGAAGCAGACAAGATATGGGACTGCTTTGGGGTAAAGCAGTGATATTTACAGATTCCCTTGTGTGCCTTTGGCATCAGTTGACTCCAAAGGGATGTTACTAGCCCCTTACAGCAGTGTCCAAAACAGGGTTTAAGGCCAGGGGTGACAAGTCACTCAAGGGGAATTTGAGCTGCTAAAGGGACATGCAAAGGTCAACTCTCTAATCATGAGACCAGTCAAAACTTCATGTGCTGTGATTCAAGGGGTATGGTATCTGTAGTTAGATGGTCTTAAGTTTAAATACTACTTATTACAAAAATCGTGTAAATTCTTTGTGTCTCAATTTCCTTATCAGTAAATGGGGATGTCTACTTGGCTAGGAGAGATTAAAGCTGATTTTTACAGAGTAGTAAGAAAGTGCCTGTGGAGCAGCAGATGATGTAATGGTTATGTTGCTGGACTCCAGCGTTTCAAGTCCCAAATTCACTGGCTTAAGACTCATGCTGGGCATGTGTGCATGACCAAAATCCTGAGAGGAAGATGGAGGAGAAGGGATTATGGCATGGTCATCCCCCCCTGGAGATTGATTTCTCACTTTCTATCTCTCTGTCTCTATCTATCTTTCTGGTAAGCACACATGCTCTAAAAAAATCTCTCTTTAAAAAAAAAAAAAAAAGTGCCTGGCACATGATCATAAACAGTATCAATTCTTATTACTAGGAGAAAATGCAAGTAGAAATGCATCAGAGATCCATAGAATGACGGGGATGAACAAACCCCATGAGCCAGAAATTTAAAATTTGAAATCAGAGATTGAATACTCTTTATAGTTCTTTATAATGTGCAAAATCCCATTCTTACCTATTGTCTTAGTGGATCTTCACAATCAAGGTATGTTAAGACTGCCCCACTTACAGATCAAAGATGGCATCCAACTGAGACTTCAGCCTGATCCCACAGTGAGTTGTTGGTAGGCCTGGTGTTACACTCTTGTCTCTGCTGTCACCTAGCTCCCAAGACACAGGGCTTCTATCTGTGACAGAGTACTGTGCAGGCCAGTCAGGATCACAGCAGTGGGTTAGGAGGGCAGGAGGGGGAGAGGGGGCAGGCAGCAGGGATGCCACCAGCATCTGTCTTGGTTCTAGAAATCCCAGGATTCTCAAAAACCACTCGTTTATTTACTTTGCAGATATGTGAATGCCCACAAGTTGGATCTAGGCACTGGGGATCCCATGACCAATAAGATAGATTCAGTCTTTGCCCTGAGAGTTTCAGTCTACTGGGAAAGACGGGCAAGTAATTAAACCAGGTCAATATAGTACAAACCATGGAAATGGCATCAGCAGAAGTAGTCTGAGGGTCTTTGAGGCTCCAACAAAAGACATGATGAGTCTTGAAGGACAGGAGAACATAGCTAGCTGGTGAAAAGAGTGCTTTAGGCAGAGAGAAGAGAAACTAGAGTAGGGTTTATATTTCAGTTTCAGACAAATATATATATATATATATATATAAAAGATAATATGGAAAGAAAAATGACAAATGGTTTTTAACAGAAGTGTATCCCAAATAGTGCATGGTTGCACATAATTATATTTTTAAATGTATTTATTCATTATCTAAAATTCAACTCTAGGGGCCAGCAGGTGGTGGGGTGGTTAAGGGCGCTGGACTCCCACATGGTCGACCACGGTTAGAGTCCCAGACCTGGCGACTTGCTTTCTCACTTTCTCTATCTCTCCCTCTCTCTCTTGCTCTGTCCCTCTTTGGTCAAATTTAAAAATAAGTAAATAAATAAAGTTAAATAAAATAATTCTTTAAAATAAAATTCAACTGAGCCACCCTAAACTAGAGGTGAGAGAAATTATGACACAAGCAGCAAACTGAAAGTAGTTACTCAGAACTACAACATTGAACACAAAAGTAGGCAGTCAGGAATTCATTATTTCAGAGGACTCAGGCTTGAAGAGAAAACTGACTGCAGATTAAAAAGTCATAAGTATTGAGAATATAAAACCAACTCACGCTGCAATCCCTTCTCCTCCTTTCTCCTCTCAGGATTATGGGCACACATGCACATGGGCTCGATGTGAGTTTTAAGCTGCTGAGTCCAGGACTTGAACTGCTGTCAACTACGTGGGAGTCCAGCAACGTAACCATTCCACCATTTGCTGGTCTCAGACATGAGACTTTTAGTACCAACATCGGAAAGTCCAGGAAAATCAAAATGAATGAATCTATTTTCAGGAACATCATTGTGACAAAGTTTAATATCTTTAACTGCTGTTCTCTGCTCCTGCCAGCTACATAACCTCTGCATTAGATGAGTGTGGACAAGGCAAAAGAGCCTTAGACTTGGTCCAGCCATGATGGCACAGGTGGTAGGGGCATTGCGGCATGCTGCTGGACACCAAGTGAGAAGGCTCCAGGTATATGTCCCAGGTCTACCTCAACGTGTTGGGGCAGGCGTTTGTGGCTGGCTGCACAGCACAGCTGGGGAGAGGACCAAGGCATGAAGACTTTTTTGAGGGTGCATCTCTCTCTCTCTCTCTCTCTCTCTCTCTCTCTCTCTCTGCCAAAACATATCAATAAATCTTATAAAAGGAGCCTTGGACTTGAAGACCTGGTTCTGGTTGTCATTTAATAGCAGTGAGATATGTAGCAAGTCAGTTCATCTCTATGATCCTCTGCTCATCATCTGCCAAATGGGAACAGAAGCCCCGGCCTCCCACGCCTTACAGCACCATCGCCATGGCCAAGAGAGTCAGGGTTAGGAAAGCACCTTATGCATTACAATGTACTTTAGAAAGAGAGGGATGGCCACTTGACACCCTGGAAAGAGCACAGATTTGGTCATCGGCAGATCCTGGTTTCAACCCCAGGACCAGCACCGCTGTAGGCACATTATTTTATCTGGCTTGACCTCATCTGTAAAATGGGGACTCAAGTTACCTTTCTTACAGAGTATTGAGAAGATGAAAAGAGATGGTGGTAACAAAGTGCTTGGCATATTTGGAGCTCCAAAGTATTAGCTCCCTTCCCTGTGATTATAAGACATTCAAAGACTTAATAATAGTTTTTTGCCGTTAATGCCATGAATAGCATCATTATGCTTGCTTCCTGAAGTGAAAAGCCACAATAACACTCCTCCCTGCTCCCAGGGCCCCTTTGATGTGGCAGGGGGTGGGAAAGGATGTTACTTCCACTTGGTATAACCAAGGCAGAAAAGGCTGCCCCGCTCCTACTCAGAGTGGAGTGAAGCTGCTCTCTCAGAGAGCCTTGAGGAAAACATTCACAGTGACCTTTGCATCTGGGAAAGCCAAGTCTCCAGCTTCCACACCCATTTAGTTACTCCTTCAGCAAATCATGCCTAATATGAACAGATTTTTTTGATTACCCAAAATTTAAAAAAAAATCATTTAAAAGAGTAATAAAAAAAAGCAGAAACAAAAAAGAAAAACCAAACAACCCTGTATTTTCACAGCCTGCCATGGCAGGAAAAAGGAGGGAGGGATTTAGTTGAATATCTCTTTTCATGCGGGGAGGGGTTTTGTCACATTTCATTTCAGAAGGATTTCACTCATTCACCAACCATCTACTGAGCCAGAGAACTTGTGTTTTGAGCATCTCTGTGCCAGATTTGGCACATAGTTAGATGTGGGTAGTTTCTACTTGGCAAGAGACTCACAGATACAGATAAACATAAAGTTACAATCCAGGGTAGAAAATATACTGCTAGCATCTCAGGGATGGTGGTACAAATTGAAGGTTTCCAAACCTCACCTGGGGCAGAGGTGGAAGGAGACCACAGGTTGTAGGCAAAGTGTGCATGCACACGTGATTGAAGGAATTGTGCCTTCGATGCATGGTCTTTATCTGGGCACATGGTTGAACATGCCCCCAGGAATGTTCAGTGAATTGTGGACAGTGGGATCTGAGCATAGGTGAAAATGTATGGACCCGCCAGGTTCTACCTTTAAAGGGGAAGGGATGTTGTCCCTGCCCCTTTCCCTCTTCTCACTAGATGGAATTCAGGTTTGAGAGTCAGCAATCATAGACCTGGGGTTAAAAGCAACACCAGGAACCACAGAGCAGTTAGAGAGGTGCCTGGAGCCTTCCTTCATAAATTCATAAAGCAGAGCTACCAGAGCAGCAAGGATATTTATGTGACAGAGAACTAAGCCTCTCTCTTACCGATATCTCTGTTATCTTGAGTCTTTGTCACATAAAACAATATCTCTATCCTTTTACTCCTACATACTGCACGTTATTTATCTGGATGCACGTCTTATATTTCTACAAATCAACTAACAAATATTACAAATATTTGGTCAAATAGCAAAGTTCTCTAAACACTAGAGGTTATGGACCAATAAATAGTGATCAGAAGCCCAGCTGACTCCTTCTGAGAGCCCTCCCATACCTTGTATGTCGCTCAGAGGTTGTAGCAGGCTGAAATCAGCCTTCTCCATCAAAAGATGTCAGGACTAGGTGCTTCTTGGATCCCCGTTCCTGCTTCTCTTCTCTCTGCCAAATAGGAGCTTGAGTCTAAGGACCAAACCCTAAAGACGACTGAGGTAGGAGAGTTGAGGAGCCTCCTAGGCCTCAGCTTCAGTTTTCTCTTGCCCTTGGTTTCACTAGGATATTTTCTTCCAATTCTATTGCTTGCCTTGCCTCTGATCTGGCTCCTGAGACCTTTCAGGTCTAAAATCTACCCCATGAACACCCAGAGACAGAGATTCTGTTAATTACTATTTTTGTCTCCTGATAGCACAGGACCTAGAATGACACAAACATCTATTACATGTTAAAAGGACAGCCAGCTCTGTAGCCCAGTGGTTAAGGCAACCAAATGCTACATGGCCAACCCAGAAGTACATGTCTCAGACATGGCAACTTGAAAACATGCCAAGCATGTATGCATGCATGTCTAAAATCCCAAAAAGAGGGAGAGATGGAAGAGAAGGGATTGTAGGGTCACCTTTCCCTAACAGGGTCGAGAGGGCAGGCTTTCTCCTCGCTCTCTCGATTACTCTCGATTACATATGTCCTCTAGCAAAAGAAAAAAAAAAACTGTTGAAAGAAAAAATAAGTGAATGAATGATATGTTGTACACTACTCTTACCCTCTTAGGAGTCTTTCATGCTGTCCCAGCCTCTTCTTCATTCAAAGACTAAAAGAGTGTCGAGGAATCTTACTGATTGGTTCCACCCTTCTGGGAGCCCTTCTGGAGTCCAATTCAGGCATGACATATCTACTGCCATCCACATGATGGAATATCACTGTTTCTTATGTATGATTTCATCTGTGGCCTTACCCAGTTTCCCTTCTAGGCAAAAAGGTGCTTCTGATTTTCCCAACCTGAGATTCAAAAACCCAAGGTTAAGAATAAGTCAGGTGGCCTCAACCATGGAGTACAGAGGGAAG
The DNA here is from genome assembly GCF_000334495.1 of Tupaia belangeri chinensis. Taxonomy (NCBI): domain Eukaryota; kingdom Metazoa; phylum Chordata; class Mammalia; order Scandentia; family Tupaiidae; genus Tupaia; species Tupaia belangeri. Next base: position 98,690 of record NW_006159690.1, read on the forward strand.
GAGAATCAGGATCTCTAGACAGAGCAAAGATGGGCCTTGGGGTTGGGGGGAGTATAACCAAATATCAAACTCAAGACAGTGGTTAGAGACCAAATATGAGCTCTGGACTAAAGCATCTGCTCCAAAAGAAAAGTTATGACAGAATTATGAGACTTGGAATGCAGGGACTGGAAAAATGAAAGGCAAGAAATCATTTATAGGGTGTCTGTTGATAGCTCATTCCTGTAAGAGAGCCACAGAAGGCTCTGAGATCAATTGGCGGGCCTGGTTGCCTGCTCAGATTGTGAGTTTAGTCACATTCTCTGATGAGCCTGTCTGTCATGAAGAACATTGCCTCAGATGCCAAGATGCAGTTAGAAGTTCAAGGGACTTATTGAGGGCAATGTTGTAAAAGAGACAGGGAGAAGAAGAAGCGGTCTGCAACACAGACTGTTACTTGGTCACGGAGAGGAAGGAGAAAGAAGGGTATGACAGGAGGGTTGTGTTTCAGCTCAAGAAAGTCTCTGTGGAGCGCCCCCGCCCATCGCCTACAATGCTCGCCTTAAGATGGCGCATGGCGGAAGCTCACAAAGTACTCAAAGTGGTAAACAACTTTGAGGAAGTGGCAAACAACTTTGAGGAAGTGGCATGCAGGGGGCGTGGAGAGCACGGGAACATTGCATGCAACCAATCGTCTTGCGAGGGCTGGCTTCCGTACACGTGGACAGTGCGCTGATTGGCCGGGGTGCCTTTATAAGGGAAGCGAGCTCGCAGAAAGGGGAAGAAGATTTGTAACACTCCTGGGGAACAATAAACCGCTTAGAAGAAGATCGTGGTTTGTCGTTTGTAAATGCGACAAGTCTCCACCAGGCCCAATGGGAGCTTTGTTGCCAAGATTCACAGAGAGAAAGTGTGATGGGCAGAAGTGGCATCTAGCTTAGTCCCTGACACATAGTAACCTATTTCATAGCTGCCAAACAAACTTAGAGAAAGGTGCCTTCAAGAAGGTCTAGGCAGCATTGTTCCAAAATCCTCCCTGCGATGGTGGAAATGGTCTATGTCTGCCCATTCCATTATGGTAGCCACTACCAGTATGGAGCTATTGGCCACTTGAAATGTGACTATAGTGACTAAAGAACTGAACTTTTTCCATCTAATTAAATTTTATGAATTTAAATTTAAATAGTCATACCTGGTTACCACATTAGCACAGATGTAAAGTCTGACTGATTTTTTTTTTAACTCAAGAAAGTGAAGCAAAATGGAGCACGTTCAAATACATTTCAGAAATTCAGAGCAGACTCAAGACTTGAAACTAATTTCTTTTAAGTGCAGTCTTCTCTGAATCTGCCCCTTCTGAGTTAAAGTATAGGATTCAGCACATTTGTCGAGAAAATCAAACCTTCAATTCCAAGTTGCTTCACATAGAAGGGGGACTTCAAGACATTCATAGAAAATGCTTACTATGAAAAATCTACACATGCATTTTAATATTTTAATAATAAAATATAAACTTGCACTTTAATTCCATTCTTTCTATCTACTTTTTGAAGTGTCTTTTTGTTTAAGGGGTCACAGGCTTATTTACTCCCCCAAGTAACTCACAGCTAATTTCATGCCAAAATACATCTCTTTCTTTTCTTTTTTTTTTTTTTTAAGAAAGATTTTTGCTATAGGGCATGTGTGCTTTCTGAAGAGAGAGAGAGAGAAATCACTACCCAAGGGGGAATGGCCACACCACAATCCCTTCTCCTCCATCTTCCTCTCGGGATTTGGGGCACACATGCACACGTGCCCAGTATGAGTTTCAAGCTGCCAGGTCCAGGACTCAAACCACATTCAGCCATGTGGGAATCCAACGTCATAACCATTATGCCATCTGCTGGTGGCAAGATATCTCTTTCTTACGACCATTTCTTTATCCTTCCTCGTACATTTGTGTATGGCTCCTACAAACTTTTCTACTTAGGAAGCTTTCTGATCTTACTGCATTGTGTAGACTGCCATCACCTCCTCCCAGCACTGGACCTATGCATGCTGCAGTGGGGAGTTGAAAACTCCTCTGCCTGGCCATGACTGCAGCTTTTGTGTTAATCCAGCTCGATCCCCTGCTGATTCCAGGGTCTCCAATCCCCTCTCAGGCCTGTTCCTCCTCCCTGATCTAATCCGTCACCTGCAGCCCAGATGGGAAGACCACAAACCTCCTGGAATGCATTCCTAGTTGAGGCCATGTGATTGCTCCAAGGCTTACCATTCATTCCAAGACCTTGACTCTGGCAGTCTCAGAGAGTACTCACTTCCTTTGGGCCTAGGTCGGAAAAGTACTTTTCCTGTAGCATCTGAAACACAGAGGCCTTCACTGGACCCAAAAACATCTCAAAACAAATGATAACAAATAGAATTTTTGGAGCTCTGCCCCCATCTTTCCCATCCTCTGTCACCCTGAATCCCCCTTCATTGTGAATCAAATTATCATCTCTTGTAAAACACCAATAGATATTCTTCTCAGGTGCTAGCTCTCCTCCTTGACCTCAGATTACTTCAGCTACTAACCATTTATTACATCCAGACCTCTCAGTTCTTTCTTGCTGCAACAGCTGAAATATCTTCTGTCATTTTAACAGTTACTTCTCTTTATCTGAAAGAGAATTACAGAGCTGGCAAGCAAGGCAATCAGACGATAGAAAATGGGAGGTATAAATGGTCAGAGAGTGCTAGGACTTAGTTGAAAAGAGGAAAGTATACACTGGGACCCCCTTGAACAGAGCTCAGCCTGTGCTACAGAGAGTGCATGACCATTTGTGAATGCTGTGCTGGGCTAACTCACTGCCATCTACACATTAACCCAGGTAAGATGACACGTGGCAGATTTAGTCATATAGTAATTTCCATATATTTATGCATGCAATGCACCAAGGACTATGTTAGAAGCAGCTCTGATTAGAAAAGCTCTGTAAATTAATCAGAGGCAACTTTTTATTTGTTGTGTAATTCTGGGTCTTTTGGAACAATTTCCATAGGACGGAAGACATTATATATGGAAAGACAATATAATGTAACTTCTCAAGTCAGGACCATTATGAAAGTGAAAGGAAACATTATTAATTATGGTGGGACAAGGAAGGAAATAAGCCAGTGCATGGTCATCCCTTATTCATCTTATCTTCTAGTGGTGGAAGAGCTGTGGAAAGGTAGGTGAACCAGCAAAGCCAGTCACCTGCTGAGTGTTGTTGAGTCCTGAATGCTGGGTATGGACTTTGGGGCCACTGCTAAGGAAAGTGGGATGCAAGGAGATGAAAGAACACTCAGGGCCAGCTGGCGGTGTGGTCGTTAAGTCTAGATTCCACATGGCCAACTGCATTGTTCAAGTCCCAGAACTGGTGGCTTGAAAAACATGTTGGGCAGGGCCAGCAGGTGACATGGTAGTTAAGGTGGCATGGCTGGACTCCCACATTGCCGACCACAGTTTAAGTCTCGTACCTGGCTACTCCTCTCTCTCTCTCTCTCTCTCTCTCTCTCAATCTTTGGTCAAATTTAAATAAATAAAAATATATCAAGTTGAATAAAATATTTTTTTAAATAAAAAAAGAAAGAAAAACATGCTGGGTGTGTGTACAATGTGTGCATGCATGCCCCAAATTCTATTTGAAAGGTGGAAGAGATGGAGGAGAAGAAATTGAAGCATAGCTATGCCTATGGGAGTTTGCTCTCTCTCTCTCTCTCTCTCTCTCTCCATTGAACTCATACACACACTGGCAAATTAAGCTAGGGTACCAGTGCTAAGTCTGAAGGGCTCACTTAACTGAGGGCCAGAAAATATCATTTCAAAATGTTACCCAGATTGAAGAGTGTGAAAGTACACATCCTAGGTCATGGCTTCAGTGACCCACTGAACTTTGAAGATGTCTGGGCATGGGAGGGGTGACTGCAGGAGCTGTCATGAAGACTCCTGGCTGCCTAGACATCACTGCTAATGATTCCAGCAGGCTTTTAGTTCTAGAATAAGGCAACCTCTACTATAAATAGAACTGGCATCCAGAAAGAATGGCCCTTAACCTTTCCTGGTACACAGAAGGCCCCAGAGGTTAGACATCATTTACCCAGGAATGTAGAGGGCAAATAGCCATAGAAAATGTGAGACAGTTTTTTATTTCTCTAGTTTGGCTGAACAGTCTCTTGAGATTCTGTTGGCCTGAATATATATGATCCCACTTCGAGGGCAGGTGATTGGGAGCTTTCTAACTTATGAAAATAAATAAATAATGCCAATACATCTTCAAACACACTGGAATTCTGTCTCAGGCTGCCTGCACACTTGAGGAAAATAGAATTCTTCTTTAAACATTTAAAAATTGGCTTCTGACAGTTACTTAGAAGAGAATAGAACATTATGACCCTCAGATGCCAAGCTCAATTCCCAAGGCTACTCTTTCTATAGTCCAATGTCTTTTATTATACATCTAAAGGAAAAACCACAGTAGGAAATAAAGCATTCTTTACATAATACTTACACTATAAAGAGTAAGGAAACAGAGGCATAACTGATTGCATAAACCTAGGCACTATCAGAGTGAAGATTAGAGTTGGATTCTCCTGATCTGCATAGTTCATTTCTGTGTAAGTTATTGCAGAGTTGGTATAGGGCAATGGTCCCAAACCTTCCCAGCACTGTGGACTGCCTCTTTGTGGAAGACAATACCTCCACAGATGGGCTATAGGGGGAGCAGGGAGGATTGGTCCTGGGGTGACCCAAGTGTGCCACATCTGCCACGCACCCCATTTCTCCCACTGCCACATTGTAACATACAGTGAAGCAATCACACAATATTCATGCGCCTGTGAGAATCCAGTACTGCCACTGATCCAACAGGAGGCAGAACACCGGGGGCAATGTGAGTGAGGGGGAGCAGCTGCAAACACAGACAAAGCCTCCCTCACTCACCTGCTGCTCACCCCACTCCCCACTGCAAGGCCTGGTAACCTGGGCACTAGTCAGTGGCTCAACCCCCAACAGGCCACAGACCATCACCAGTTTGTGGCCAGGTTTGCAGACACATGGTATAGGGTAGGTAGTCATGGAGCTTTGGTGTGAACGAGACCCAGTTTATATGTTGTTTCCAGTTTTTCCAACTCCAAGACCTTAAACAAAGCCCTCTATGGTGAGTATCCTAATACCTACTTCACACCATGGTTTATCAAGAAAAAGATTATGCTGATAACCTGGCAAGCACCTTGCTGTGGGCTCAGTAGGTCTCCACTATAGCTCTCTTTCTTGTTTTCTTAGCTGACACATTATGCATCCCATTGATCATTGGGATTCGGTTTAACTAATTCACATCTTCTCCACCCATGGTTCATTCATAAGAGGATACACACAGTAATTATCAAACTTTTCTTTCTTTCTTTTTCTTTTCTTTTTTTTTCTTTTTCTTTTCTTTTTTTTTTTATTTTGATATTTCTTCTATAGGGCACATGCACTCGCCAGACACACAGAGAGACAGAAAATGAGACATTACCCCTGTACCACCCCTCCCCCAATGGGGAGATGGCCACGCCACAATCCTTTCTCCTCCCGATGTGAGTTTTAAGACACCAGGTCCAGGACTTGAACCACAGTCGACTATGTGTGAGTCCAGCAGCATAACCTTTACACCATCTGCTGGTCCCTCAAGCACTTTTGATATAAGAATTGCCTGAGCTAGGACCCAGCATCGTGGGGTAGAGGTTATGTGCTACACCAAAGAAGCCAAATTCTTTTTTTTTTTTTTAATAGGCAAAGAACTTTATTAACCTTTGTTCCAAACTTTATTCCCAGGCTTCTTCAGCTTAATTAGCTGCAAAGAATGAACTGTGTATAAGCAAAAACTGAAAAGAGCTGCAGTGTCCAAGGGGCTTAGGCTTAAAAATATTAGAGATCTAGATTTTATCAGATCCATAAACAAAACAGAATTTTAAAAAGCAGTCATAATATAAAATAGCAGCTCCCAGTAACTTCGTCAAGTTTATCCTTTTCAGAAGTTAACTCAATTCAATTTGCCTCATTCTTGGAAGCCTCATGAAAATTCTCCACGAGATCTGGAACTTCATCATCCTCCTCCTCTCCAGTAGCAAGTGGTGCTTTTCCATCCACAGGTTGTTTGGGCAGAGCTTCAGCCAGTCTCCTTAAACTAGTCAGAATGCCTGCCTCAAGCTGGTTTAAGATGCTAGGGAACATTTCCATCAGCTGCTTTGTCTCAGCCCAGCCTGTAATGGTGAAAGTCTTCACTGCCAGAGATGCCTGCACTTTAGGGTTGTTAAAGTGCATCACTGTTCCCTGGTTTGTAAACATATTCACCAATTCAATACCAGAGATATTGTTTACCCCTAACTTCTTTAAGGAGAACTGAAGTTTCTTATCATCTGCTGTAGCTGTTCTATGAACCCCTTCTTTCTGCGAGCAGTTCCTTTCCCACCAATGCGTACTTGTGCCTGCAGCTTGGCGAGTTTTTCCTGGTTCATGATAGTTTCTTTCACCTTGTCGGAGCGGAAAAGGGGCCGCGCGGGGGACTAGGGTTGGCGCTCAGGAGGTCTCAGGCAGACCAGCTGAGATTAGGCGCACACACGCGGGGACGCAAGATGGCAGCTAGAGCCAAAGAAGCCAAATTCTATGAGGCAACTGTGGTTTCACTCTGTGGCCCAGTCTGTGTGAAACATGCCAGATGTGCCTGAGAGTGCCCCAAATCTGCCAGGCTGGAGGACCGTAAAAAGGGCCTGACTAAAGTCTGTGGGTGGTGCTTCTGTCTGACTCTTACACTGTAGCATGAGCATGCATACATTCTACCTTGATTTTTAATAAAAGAGAGAGAAAGAAGAAGAATTACCTGAGGTATTTTTAGACATGCAGCTTCCACCACATTAGAGTGAATCCTAAGAATCTGTATTTAATAAACACCAACCACTGTTACCTTCCGCCCCAAGATTCAGATGCAAGTAGGCTAGAGACTAGGCTTTAAAATATCCAACCAGAGAGCAATCACTTCAATGAACTATCTCAGTAGTTTCTAAACATTTTTGTGCTTCAGAACCAAATATGGAGACAATTCAAACTACAACGAGACATAAATTCTGGCATGGGGTCTGGCACCTGTATTTTAATGAGTTTAATGGTAATTCTGATGCAGAACTGATTTAGGAACCACTGCTTTATCCTGCAAAACGGTCATCCCATCCACTCTGCATTCAATGGCTAATTCGATCAGATCACTCAAGACCAGTCTGCACTAGACACTCGCATTGTCCTGCAAGAATAAAAGGATTTTGCTGAAATTCCCGTGAGAGACCTTCATGTATAAAGCATTATTCATAGGTGTTCATATGACTGTTTTTCACAGCTGTTGAAATTTGAGTTGAGTGTTCCCTTCTAGTTTGTTTTCAAAAAACACAAGGATTGGTGATAGCAAAGTTCTTACATGCAAACATGTTCATTTCATCTTGAAGAAACCATAAAAAGAAAGAAGTATCATGGGGATCACACAAATTCAACCTGGTTCTTAGAGATGGTGATGAATAGCTAAATGGATCATCTTTAAAAAGCATGATTGATACCGTGCCTCTGTCATGTCTGGACTAGTAAATGTACCCCACCTTCCCAGATACCAAGCTGAGGTAGATCCATGAAGGTCAACAAAGTCTTTAATATTAATCTTCCGCCGATATGTCTATGACCTTTTTCAACCTACTGGTTTCTAAAGTTTGCCCAATTTTGGAGCCAAATTTCAGTTTCCAACTATACAGAGACTTCTTATACTTATTATACTCAACTTCCTGCTCAAATCTAGCTTGTGTGTGCTAAGCTGACAATGAACGACTATGAGAAACTTTCTACAACTCCAGGCCTACCGAATTATATACTATAGTATATAGGCCAACTATAGCTCTTTGGTCTAAGAGAGAGGCATTGGGACAATTTGAAGGCATTTCAGTAAAATGCATAAATCACAAAGGTGATTTCTTACCCCATGTAGAAAATCAGCAGTGTATACTAGAAATAGACTAAAACTCAGCATCACTGCATTCTAGATTAGACCTCTAGACTTCCATTATTGTACAAAAAAAATCAAATGCTTCTTTCTGTATTTGTGTATTAAATTGTTCATAAACTTTTATGTTTATGAACCAGAAGCCCAATCTATTAAATTTAATTCTTCTTTTCAAGAATGTCTGAAGAAATTGGAGGGTACATAAATTTGCTGAGTGAGGTCACTAAGTTTGTGAAATTGCTATCTCTCCAGTACACTCCTGGTCAAGCCATTGGATTCTCAGATGAGGAAGGATGATCATTCCCAAGAACACTTTGTTTTTATCTAGATAATTGGCCTTTACAGTCTATGTTTCATGGATTTCTTTCACCACTTAATAATCTCCTCCTACAATATAGCTTCTTGTAGGATCCTACCACTGACAAATCATTTCCTCTTCTTAAGCTTCTTTTATTTTTTTTTAGGAATTCCTATAAGAAATCATTATAAATAATCAGTTATTGAATATTTACTATGTGTTTGATATAATAGACCATGAATTAGTATATTTTTCCATTCTCCTATAAATCACTTCATCCTATAAATCATATTCTCTTACAATCTTCTACCATTAAGACTAAGAAGGGGAGCCGGCAGGTGGCATGGTGGTGAAGATGCTGGATGCCCACATGATGAAGTGTTTTTCAACTACAGGGCCTGGTAGTTTGTTTTCTCACTTTTCCTCTCTCTCTTGCTCTCTGTCTCTCTCTAGTGAGTACACATGTACTACAGCAAACTTAATAATAATAACAAATAAAATAAATAATTTTAAAGAAATTTTTAGAAGAAGACTAAATACAAAAGATCATTTCAGGAAAGAGGGAACAAATTACAATAAAAAGCTCTTTTGTCAACTCAAAGCTTACTCTTTTTAACTGTTAGCAAGTCAGTGGTCTTAAAAGTCAGGATATATGAAAAGAAAATCGTTTTTCTGAATTATAATAGTTGCCTTGACATATATTGAAAACTAGGGTGACTTAGGTAATAGACTTAGTTTGGAGCCAGCAGGTGGCATGGTGGCTAAAGTGCTGGACTACTACATGGCCAACTGTGGTTTAAGACCCAGATCTGGTGGCTTGCTTTCTCACTTTCCCACTCTGTCTCTTTCTGGTCAAATTGAAAAACAATAATGATAATTATAATAAATAAAATTAAATAATTCTTAAAAAATAAAATACTATTTGTTCATTTTTGAAGTAATACCTCTTATTGATTGTTCTTTTTTATGACTGAATTAAGTGTTTTGTATGTATGCATTCCTTTCAACCACAACAGTTTTTGTTCACTAAATTGCCCCCAGCTCCTAGAACATAGCCTGCTGTACATTAAACACTGAATAAATATGTGTTTGGGAATTAACAAGTCTGTGAAATATACTACAACCTACATTCACACATAAGAAAACAGAAGCACAGAGCAGTCAAGCATCTTTTCCAAGATTTTAAAGATAGTAGTGAGAAATAGGGCTCAGAAAAGGAAAAAAAAAATTGATTGTCATAAAAATAAAGTGAGTTTCTCAAGTTTATTACACCCACAACAACTTTAGATACTCTGACTTCAATACTGTGCATATTTCATAAGGTTATAGGACAAATTAAACAAATTATTTATCTCTCTATTAACTTCAAACAGTTCAAGGAAAAGAGAATTATTAAAAAACTATGCTTGGATTTCAGGGGGTTTATACCAAAATAAACTTGTATTTTAATTCCATTTTCAATAAAATTATTGAAATCTTCTTGTACACGTACACACGTACACACACACACACACACACACACAGAGCATCTACTGCACAATTAGTATCCATGAACTACCAATAGCTTTTCTTTCAGATCTGTCAAAAAAAAAAAAAGAAAGAAAGAAGGAAAGAAGCAAAATCAGATATAAAAAGTGTTTTGAAAGGTAAAATACACCCATGCAAGGTGTTAGAAAAATATAATGATTAACATTTATCACAATTTTGCCTGGAGCCAGCCTCATAGGTCTTGATTTGTCTTCTTCGCTTGATGCCAATTGCCAGCTGCTTCCTGCCCTGAATTTTGAATGATAGCCAGGTTCTTAGGTCTGTCAAGTGAGTCCTACCAGCACCTGCCAAACCTCATCCCTTCTACTGCAACCTGGGTTGGTTGGAAAAGGAATGAACTTTCATTTTTTTATGAACTTTATGTTTCAGGCACTTTGCTATTTATTCACTGGCTTGATTATCAAATACTTATTGAGTACCCACCACATGTCACGAACTGTGCCCAACACTTGGGAAATTCCTGCAAGCGAGCAAGACTAAAGTGTTCTCTGTGTTCACAGAGTCTAGGGGTACCAGGCCTTGTATACATTATCTCATTTGGCCTTACGAATAATTTTTTAGATGAATTCTCTTCATATCATCTTCACATTGCAAGTAAGAAAATAAGGCTAAGTATCTTCTTACTAGGCATATTTCCAAAGGAACGCAGAAGTGTATCATAGAGAAATAGGCACTCCAATGTTTATTACAGTACTAATTCCTATAGCCAAGAAGTGGAATCTACTAAAGTGCCCACCCACAAATGAATGGATGAAGAAAATATATCTTATTATAATATCATATAATAATAAATTTTAATAAATCATATTTATACACACGTATACATGCAATAAAATACAGTTCAGTCATTTGAGGTAACATGGATGAATCTGGAATACATTATATTGAGTGAAATAATCCAAGCACAGAAAGAAAAAAATTACATGTTCTCATATGTGGAAACTAGAAAATTTGACTTTATAGAAATAGAGTGTAGAATTACGAAGGGCTGGGAAAGGGGATAAAGAGATGCTGGTTAACAGGCACAAAATTAGTTAGATAAGAGGAATAAATTCTAGTGCTCTATAGTAACTATAATTAACAATATTATATATTTCAGAATAACTAAAAGAGAAGATTTTGAGTGTTCCCAACACACAGTAATGATAAATGTTTGAGATGATGGATATGCTAATTACCATGATTTAATCATTACACATTGTATTCATGTACTGAAAAATATCACTATACTATACCCCATAAATATGTATAATTATTAGTGTCAAATAAAAAAAAAAAGAAAATGAGGCTAAGCAAAGTGAACTTAATTTAATTTCACAAAGCTTCATGGTGAGGCTAGATTTAAATATCCGGTTGACTCTAGCCTCTGTGTGCTGTTTTTCTTCTTTGACAGTTTTTGTCCTGTTTTGCCGAATCTTTTTTAAATTTTTGCGATAGGGCAGGTGTGAGAAAGAGAAAGAGAGAAAATGAGAAAGATCATCCCCCCAAAGGGATGACCATGCCACAATCCCTTCTTCATGCTCCTCCTGAGATTTGGGACATACACAAACATGTCCAGTGTGTTTTTTAAGCTGCCAGGTCTGGGATTCAAACCATGCAGTCAGTCATGTGAGATCCAACAACCTTAACCTCCATGTTATGTTAGCCATTAAATATAATTTTCACAAATAAAAATTACTACATTACCAGAGTCTCCTAAGGCTATAAACTCCATTTTCTATAAAAAAAAAAAAAAAATACGCTGACTTCCTCAAATGTTTTCCTTTCCTATATTGCACAGTTCCTACTGTAGCTCAAACATAATTGGAATACCACAATTTGTGGGGCTACAAAGGAAACTTGTGATTGTTACTTCACCAGCATTTCTTTGGTTGTTCATGGTTTTATTTCTGAAATTCTTTCTTTGTAATTATCATCTGCCATTAGTTCAGAGTAACATTGTTCTTCATTAATTCTTGATTGTTTGGTTCATTATATAGTACACGATGACTATGTGCATATTTTATCATCTAATGGCCTAACACTAGGCTTTTACGTACATTACTTTGTAGTTCTAATATGAATCACTCATACTTTATTCATAAAGCAGATGTATATACATTTAGAGTTTTTTTAGCGTATGGTAATGCAATTGATATGGCTCGTGAATTGGAGTCATTTGAAATTTTACGTAATCGGGTTTTTCTTCTGATACGACTGAATAAGCGCCAACTGAAGGAGCCGTCGTGCAGGTAACTGTACACTCTAGGCAATGAAGAAATAACCACCTGAAGTCACTGGTGGAAAAAAAGTGAAAAAAAGAAAGTTTTCGGAGAGACAGAAGAAAGGTTTTGCACAGTAAGTTTCTCATTAGTTATAGATTTAACCCTGAGGGCAAGCCACAGTAGGAACCACTGTGTAAGAAAATTCTAATAGATAATTCCCTTCCCCTGTTCTCCCCCAAAAAGAACCCATAGTCTTTTTTTTGTCATAATTAACTAGAGGACAGAGTTCATTGTAAACAGAACTGGTATAAAGTGAGGGCAGAAGTCTTGAAAAGGAAAAGACCAATGTGGGGAACCTTGTTTTGCATATAAATTCCACTCAAATCTCTGAATAGTGCACAAATTATTAGTGGCTAAACTAAGAGTAATAGAACTGAACTAAAATTTGAAAGCTTTCAAAGGGACACATTTTTCATCTGAGCCCCATGAAGTTGACATTCTCTTAGAACAACAAAATTAACTCTTCTGAAGAATGTATAGAAACCAGAGTTGGCACAATAGAACAGGTACAGTGGAACCCACAATCACTTGACAGATGAAGAAATAGCAAATTAAATTCCATTCACAAGAGACAAGGTAATCAACAGAGAACAACCCCAAGGTGACACAGAAGTTGGAATTAACAGGAAAGTATTTTAACCAGCTATTCTGATTCATGTCCAATGATATAAGAAGAAAAATAATAAATGGGAAAAAAAAGAAATCTTAGAAAATTAATAGAAATATGTTTTAAAGAAGGAAATTTGGGGACCATATAATGGTTATGTCACTGGACTCTCACACAGTTGACCACAGTTTGAGCCCAGATCCAGAGGCTTGAAACTCACACCAAGCACATGTGTGTGCATGCCCAAAATCCCAAGAGGAGAATGGAGGAAAAGAGATTGTGGCATGGCTATCCTCACTGGGGAGTGATTTCTCACTTTCTACCTCTCTGTCTCTCTGGCAAGTACACACAGCCTATAGTAAGTATCTCTCAGAAAGAAAAAGAAAAGATAAGAAAAAGCAATCCTTCATCTAAGAATATAATAATAAAATAATTGTGCCCAATGATATAAAAGAAAAATTTTATGCTCATAAAAAATGAAAAAATAGGGACCAGCACTTGGCGTAATGACTACATCGCTGGACTCCCATGTAGTCAACAACAGTTTGAGTCCCAGACCTGGTGGTTTAAACTCACACCGGGCGCATGTGTGTGCACACCGAAAATCCCAAGGGGAGAATGGAGGAAAAGGGATTGTGACATGGCCATCCCCCCCTGGGGTGGGAGGGAGAGGGTGATTTCTCGCTTTCTGTCTTTCTGTCTCTCTCTGTCATTATGGTAAGCGCACACACCATATAGCATAAACCTCTCCTAAATAAATAAATAAATAAATAAATAAATAAATAAATAAATGAATAGAAATCTCAGAAAATTAATGGAATTATTTTTAAATCCTGCAACTAAGAATATAATTTTAAATTCATAATATATATTTAATAGTAGGGTAGAAAGTACAATAGAGCCAGATATCTAGAACAGATAAAAAGAAAACTCCAATCAAAGGAAGAGAAGAAGACGGAAAAATAAAATTAAACCTTAAAACCTATAGGACAATATCAGATTATCTCATATGCATGTGATGACAGTTGCAAGAGGAAAAAAGAGAACTAGAAAAAATATTTTTTAAAAAAAATGACTGAAATTTCCCCAAAAATATAAATTTACAGATTCAAGGCTTGCAATGAACTCAAAGCAGAATAAATAAAAGAAAATCTCATGTAAGCATATCATAGTTAAACTACTAACAACCAAAAATTAGACCATCTTTTTCTTTTTTTTTTTTTTCTTGAGATTTTTGCTATAGGGTACATGTGCTCGCCAAAGAGACAGAGAGACAGAAAATGAGAAATCATCCCTCTCCTCTATTTTCCTGTCAGGATTTTGGGCACGCACACACACACACACACACACACACACACACACCTGGCATGAATTTCAAGCCACCAGATCCAGCACTCAAACCACAGTCAGCTATGTAGGAGTCCATCACCTTAACCACTATGCCACCTGCTGGCCCCAGTGAAACAATCTTGAAAGAAACTAGAGAAAAAGGTTATCCTTCAAGAATGATAGCAAAATAAAGACATTTTTTGATTAAAAAATAAATAAATAAAAGAATGAGTCACTTTAAGAAATGCTCAGGGAACCAGCAGTTAGCGTAATAGCTATGTCGCTGGACTCCCACGTAGTCGACTGCGGTTCGCGTCCCGGACCCGGTGGCTTAGAACTCACGCCGGGCGCGTGTGCGTGCGTGCCCAAGATCCTGAGAGGAGAATGGAGGAGAAGGGATTGCGGTGTGACCATACCCCCGGGGGGTGATTTCTCGCTTTCTGTCTCTATGTCTCTCTCTGTCTGTCTGGCGAGCGCACGCGCCCTATTGCGAAGAAAAAAAAAAGAAATGCTCAAAAAAGTGATTTAGATTGAAGGTTGGCAATAACATGAAAATTCAGATTTTCAAGAATGAATAAAGACTATAAAATAGTCTTTATATATGACTATTTATAGCAAAAATTATAATACCATTCCTTTGGGGTTTACAAAATATGTATGACAACCACCTAATGGAGTAGTGGGCGGGATGTATCTACCCAGTTGCACTTTTTTTACATTTTACATCAAGTAGCAAAATATTATTAATAATATTATAATTTAAAATGTACATTATAATCCCTGCAATAACCTATTAAAAAGATAAAATAAAGAGGTACAGCTGAAAATCCAAGAAATAAATTAAAGTTGAATTTTGAAATTAGCCAAATGGTCAAAAGAGAACCGGAAAGGAAGACCAGAAGAACAAATTATCAGAGGAAGTGAACAAAACATAAGTAACAAAGAGTAGCGTTATATAATTATGGAGTTGTTCTGAGGTCATTGGGCATAGTTCTATATTAAAACATAAAAATAAACTCACATTTTTTACTAGAAATAAAATAATAGCTATTGTTACACATTCCTCTCCTTTATCAGCATTAAAATCTTTGAAAGTTGAGAAGTAAGAACATGTGGCAAGTCTAAAGAAGTTTAGAAGGTCTTTATATAATATATCAGCCCCCAATATAATTTTCAGAGTTCTGTGCTACTTTAACTTTTTCTCCTCTATCACTTACCCCTGATAAGTAATACTCTACACCTTTGCCAATCACATGTCCTCTTTCTGGAAAACTCTCATCTCTGCTTCTTGACATCCTGAGTCTTTTATGTCTGTCCAACAGTTATCCTCTTATTTCCCTCTACCTCTTTCTCCACACAACAGCCGAATGAATACTGAAATGTCTCATTCAACACGGTGTCCAGCACTCAATATAGCATATGTTTCAAAATAAACATCCAGTCCAGACTTCTTAACTGACAAACGGAATCAGAAGAAAATGAATAAACATTATTAGGTATTGGATCTGACGGGCATTTTATCTATATAATCTCATTTAATCCCATGGTGACAGTTCATCTTTAATACTGAGATTTCTATTTTGCAGAGTAAGAAACAAGCTCAAGGGCACAAAGTCACATAGCATTAAAAACAAACAAACAAACAAAAAACATAGAATCAAGATTAGAACTCAGACCTGCCTATTTATAAATCCCTTTCAAAGTCTTTGTTCTTGTCCCCCACCTGCCACCACTGCAAAACCTTTATTTTATGGAACATGAAACAGCATCTTCCACTCTAAGAAAATCTCTGCCTCCTTTTTTCTCCATATTCATTTATTTTTCTCATACTCAAGTATAAACACTGCAGGACAAATTTCGGCAATTTCTTACTTGCTTCTACTCAAGATTAAAGAAAAGGAGTCTGATGCCCTCTCTACTAGCTCTTTGCTATGGAAAAATAAAATCAGAAAAATGGAAAATCTTCCCAGTGCTGCAAGATTATGGATGCACTCATTTCATGGGTAACTCTTCAAAACTTTCAAGAAGCTGAAATCTAATTTAATCTGTTACATGATTGTACTAAATTACTTAACCACATCAAAGCATCAATGGTCTCACAAACTGGAAAGGAACATTGTAAAATGGTTTTAAATATATAATGCAGTCTCTCAGGTGCTTGAGACAGAGATACCCATCCCTGAATATAAAGCTTCCCTTACACTTATGAGATCAAAACAACAGGGCCATTTATTTGAGAGGCTGGATGAAATACCAGAGCCATTTCTTATTAGCTTCAGTCATTAAAGAGAATTTAGTAGTCTAGCTAAGTATGCTCCCCCTTTCTTTCTTTAAAAAAAAAAAAAGGCAATCTTAATGGAATAAAAGGGTGGAAGATTTTGAAGATCAAGATGAAGGGTAAATTTCCCACTAATTACATTGTTTTCTGTTTTCAGAAAAGAAAACCAAAATCCGTTTTCTAATTCCCCTCTGCGTCTTATGCTAAACATTTTAAGAATGCAAAAAGAGATGTTAAGGATACGGCCCTTCAGTGAGAAGAAAATTGCTACTATACCAAAATTACTATTTGGAGTATTAGCGAAAAGTATCCTGTGTGAACCTATTCTCTGAAATGTCAAATATGTTTTCCCATAGCAACACCACTGAACAAATGTGGACTCCCAGCAGGGCCTACAAAAGTCAAGAGAAGACACAATGTTGATATAGGTGAAGAATGCTTCAGTTCTAAGCCAAATCCTAAGACTCTCAAAAACATCAGGGATACATGTTATCTCCCTCTCCTGTGAATAACTATGTTAAAGACATGTTCGTATGGGAATTCAGCTTTGGTATATTTAAAAAAGAAAAAAAGACATTACCTCTCTTCTCTTCCCTTTTTTTTTTTTTTTTAATAGATTTTGCTATAGGGCATGTGTGCTCATGCATGCACAAGTACCCAACGTGAGTTTTAAGCCACTGGGTCCAGGACTAGAACCACAATCAACTATGTGGGAGTGCAGTGACATAACCATTCCACCATCTGCTGGTCCCTTTCTTCCCTTCTTAACACATTCTCCTTACGTGTTGTGGACAGAATAAATTCTCTAAAACATAAAATGATCAGACTTTTGAGATGCAAGCAACAGAACTCATTTAAGAAAATCTAAGCAGGATTCAGTCATCATAGCACTGTGGTAGTGTTGTGCTGATGTTCTGCAATGCTGAAGGCTGTATGGAAGATTGGGGTTCAATTCCTGGGTTGACCTGTATATGCTGGATGCAGGTGCCTGTACCCACAGTTCTGGCTATCTGCAAAGGAAGAACAGTTCTCAGGAAAAGCATTGCTACACAAGTAGATTAGAAGGTATTTCTTAGAGAAGCTGAGCATTTGAATTGACTGGAGTAGATTGTTGAGTTGGAGATAAAAAGAAATAAGATGGCAAACATCATAGTTTGGGGTCAAATTTTCAAGAATCAAAAACAAAGCAGAGTACCTGAGAAATAAATATAGCTTAGTATTTATCCTGCCACTAGGACAGGATTACCTAGGTTTGACTCCTTATTCCCAAACACTTCCTAGCTCTGAACACCAGACGGGGTTCTTCCTCTATTCTATGCTCCAACTTCCACATCTATAAAATCGCACATTTGTGCTATGATTAAATAAACGATTACTTCAAAACAAATAAAACAAGGCCAGCCCTTTTTGGGGAGGGGGGGAGGGTGGGGATTTTCGCCATAGATTTTCTTCTGTGGTACACTCACCAAAGAGACAGAGAAAGATGAAGAGAAAGAAAGTGAGAAATCACCTCCTTGGGGAATGGCCACGCCACACTCTTCTCCTCCTCTATTCTCCTCTCAGGATCCTGGGCATGCACACACATGCACCTAGCATGAATTTCAAGCCGCCAGGTCCATGACTCAAACTTTAGTCAGCCATGTGGTGTCCAGCACCTTAACAAATACAACTGCTAGCCCCACGGTCAGCCCCTAGTAAGGGGCTGGATCCCACATAACAACCACAGTTCAAATCCTGACCCCATAGCTTGAAAATTACACACAGCCACATGGTTTTGTGTCCAAAATCCCAACAGAAAGGAGAAAGAGAAGAAAAGGGATTGCAGCGTGACCATGCACTTTTAGGGGGTACATGGTCTCCCTCTTCTTCTGTCCCCCTTTCTGTCCCTCTTTGGCAAATGTATACACTGTCTAGCAAGTCAGAGAAGAGAACATTTTTTAGGCTACATAAAGTAGTTCCAAGCATATAGTGAGAGTCATGCTATTCTTGTTGTTACTGTACTGTGTATTATATCTTATTTAATCCTTGCTGTAACCCTTCAAGATAAACGACTTGTTTTTCATTCTGTAGATAATGAAACTGAAATCTAGAGATGTTAGACCATTTGCTCCAGGTAACGTAATTACATAAGATCATTTTAAAAAGATAGTACCAGAACTTTAATTCAGTTCTGATTCCTGCGTTCCAGGTTCTGTAATATATAGCCAACATGCAATGCCTATGAAGATATGAGGTTCTCAAAAACACATCTCTCCCAGCCCCTTGGCTAATTCCTCAGCCAGTGATTCCACAGTAAGAAAAAAAAAAAGAGAGAGACAATTGTGATCCACTTTTTTCCTCTATTTCCAAGGCTGGCAGCAGGGGTCGTCTGCCCAGCTCTCTGCCCAGCATGGGCTAAGTTTCCATGGCTATTTGACCTCTGCAAATTAGTTATACAAAAGTCAAGGAATGCCTGTGTTTGAATTTCTATTGTATATTTCTGGCACATCCATAAGTGTGAGCTCTTTGAAAATGCCTGAGAAAGTGCTGAGCATGGCTTTCCTTGGAAATCCTTGTGATTGTAAGCAGTTAGAAAAGTGGAAGCTGACTGGCCATTTACATTTTGGATCATAACAAATTGAAGTATTATAGATGCCATGAAACCAAAATACAGGGGAGGGGCTGGGACCCTCCAAGCAAGCTGGATGAAAGTCATGTTCCAAAAACCAACACTGAACAAACTATGATGTTCTCTTTGCAGGTGAGACACTGGCTTGGTGTAACTTTCCTTCCCATTTACAAATGGATGTTGAACAAAATAGAGCCAAGACTGACAGAGGTGAGTCATTCAAGGTCCAGAAAATAGGTCTATGGCAGTGGATTTTCTTAAAGAGAAAATAAGAAAGAAAGAATTTGCTTTTGCATTCTCTTGATTTTCTATGAGCCTCCCACAGGACCCAACATATTTCTTAATTACTTCAAAAGTCTATTTTTTTTTTAATGAGAAAGTTTCCTTTAAGAAATTATAGACTCTAAGGACCAGCAAATGGCATAGCAGTTGCATTGCTGGACTCCCACGTGGTCGGCTGCTGTTTACATCCCAGACCCAACAGTTTAAAACACACTGGGTAAGTGTGCATGTGTGCCTAAAATCCCAAGAAGAGAAAGGAGGAGAAGGGACTGTGGGGTGGCCATCCCTCTGGGGGTTGATTTCTTGCTTTATGTCTCTCTGGCAAGAGCACATGCCCAATAGCAAAAAATATCTTAAGAAAAAAAGGCGGGGCAGGGGGAGAGGGGGTTGGGAATTATAGACTCAAAACCAGAGAAGAGTTTGGCCTTTATGAGGCACTTATCATATGTCAGGAATTGTGCTCTTACCAGAAATCTTCCAACAACCCTGTAATTATTGTCCTCATTTTACAAATAAAGCTCAGAGAGGTTAGATAACTTGCCCAGGGTCACAGAGACAGCAAGGGGCACACGCACACTGCCCCGGCCTACCCAGTGCCACAGACAGAGTTCTCATTCCCTCCCAGTACACTGGCCTCCTTTGAAGTCATGTCACCCAAGCTTGGCACCCTGTGTGAATTCCCTGGGCAACATCCCTCAGTGAGTGGTTTTTTGGTCTCAGTTTGAATACCTGCTATGAAAGGAAGCTCATTACTTTATTATTATTGCAGTAAAATAGACATAACCTTACATTTACCACTTTGAATCATACAATTCAGTGTCATTTAGCATATTCACAAAGTGTACAATTATTATCACCATCCAGTTGTAGAAAATCGTCATCACCCCAAAAGGAAACCTCATAGGTTAAACTGTCACTCTCTATTTGCCATTGTCCCAGCCACTAGCTGATTGTCTGCCTCTACATCCTGCCTATTCTGGATGACTAATAAATGAAATTATACAATACATGGCCTTCATGTCTGACTTCTTTCACCCAGCATAATGCTTTCAAGTTTCACCCATTTATATCAATACTTTATTCCTTAGTATCACTGCATAATATACCAGTATATGGATATACCTCCTCTATCTATTCATTTATCAATTAATAATATTTGTCTTACTTCTACTTTTTGCTATTGAGAATATTGCTGCTCTAAACATTCTTACACACATTTTTAACACCTTTTCCAATTATTTTGGTGCTATACATAGAAGTACAATTGCTGTTCATATAATAATTCCATGCTTAAATGTTGAAAACCATTAAACTGTTTTCTGCAGTGGCTGCCCCATTTTATACTCCCATCAGCAATGTACAAGGATGCCAATTTCTCCACCATCACTTGCTATTTTCTCTTTTGTTTTGTTTTGCTTTTTCATTATAGCCATCCTACTGGGTATGAAAAGGTATCTCAGTGGGTTGGTTTTAATTTGCATTTCCCTCATGGCTAGTAATAACTAGCATCTTTTCAGGTACTGCTGCCCATTGATACAATTTTGGAGAAATGTCTATTCAAGTCATCCACATTTTTTTAAATTGTGCTATTCATATTTTTCCTGTTAAGATGTAAGATTCTTTTTTGAAAAAATTTGCTATAGAGCATGTGTACTCATCAGAGACAGAGAAAGAGGGGAGAAGAAAAAGAGAGGAAGAGGGGGAAAAAAAAAGCAGAAGGGGTGACCATGCTACAATCTGTTCTCCTCGATTTTCCTCCTAAGATTTTGAGTAAGCACACACATGCATCTGGCATGTTTTTCAAGCCTCCATGTCCAGGACTTAAGTCACAAAGTCAGTTATGCGAGATCCAGTCACTTAGCCACCTGACTCGCCGTTGATTTCTTGCTTTATGTCTCTCTGGCAAGAGCACATGCCCAATAGCAAAAAATATCTTAAGAAAAAAAGGCGGGGCAGGGGGAGAGGGGGTTGGGAATTATAGACTCAAAACCAGAGAAGAGTTTGGCCTTTATGAGGCACTTATCATATGTCAGGAATTGTGCTCTTACCAGAAATCTTCCAACAACCCTGTAATTATTGTCCTCATTTTACAAATAAAGCTCAGAGAGGTTAGATAACTTGCCCAGGGTCACAGAGACAGCAAGGGGCACACGCACACTGCCCCGGCCTACCCAGTGCCACAGACAGAGTTCTCATTCCCTCCCAGTACACTGGCCTCCTTTGAAGTCATGTCACCCAAGCTTGGCACCCTGTGTGAATTCCCTGGGCAACATCCCTCAGTGAGTGGTTTTTTGGTCTCAGTTTGAATACCTGCTATGAAAGGAAGCTCATTACTTTATTATTATTGCAGTAAAATAGACATAACCTTACATTTACCACTTTGAATCATACAATTCAGTGTCATTTAGCATATTCACAAAGTGTACAATTATTATCACCATCCAGTTGTAGAAAATCGTCATCACCCCAAAAGGAAACCTCATAGGTTAAACTGTCACTCTCTATTTGCCATTGTCCCAGCCACTAGCTGATTGTCTGCCTCTACATCCTGCCTATTCTGGATGACTAATAAATGAAATTATACAATACATGGCCTTCATGTCTGACTTCTTTCACCCAGCATAATGCTTTCAAGTTTCACCCATTTATATCAATACTTTATTCCTTAGTATCACTGCATAATATACCAGTATATGGATATACCTCCTCTATCTATTCATTTATCAATTAATAATATTTGTCTTACTTCTACTTTTTGCTATTGAGAATATTGCTGCTCTAAACATTCTTACACACATTTTTAACACCTTTTCCAATTATTTTGGTGCTATACATAGAAGTACAATTGCTGTTCATATAATAATTCCATGCTTAAATGTTGAAAACCATCAAACTGTTTTCTGCAGTGGCTGCCCCATTTTATACTCCCATCAGCAATGTACAAGGATGCCAATTTCTCCACCATCACTTGCTATTTTCTCTTTTGTTTTGTTTTGCTTTTTCATTATAGCCATCCTACTGGGTATGAAAAGGTATCTCAGTGGGTTGGTTTTAATTTGCATTTCCCTCATGGCTAGTAATAACTAGCATCTTTTCAGGTACTGCTGCCCATTGATACAATTTTGGAGAAATGTCTATTCAAGTCATCCACATTTTTTTAAATTGTGCTATTCATATTTTTCCTGTTAAGATGTAAGATTCTTTTTTGAAAAAATTTGCTATAGAGCATGTGTACTCATCAGAGACAGAGAAAGAGGGGAGAAGAAAAAGAGAGGAAGAGGGGGAAAAAAAAAGCAGAAGGGGTGACCATGCTACAATCTGTTCTCCTCGATTTTCCTCCTAAGATTTTGAGTAAGCACACACATGCATCTGGCATGTTTTTCAAGCCTCCATGTCCAGGACTTAAGTCACAAAGTCAGTTATGCGAGATCCAGTCACTTAGCCACCTGACTCGCCCAGAATTCTTTACATAGAATCATATCCTCATCAGGTATATGATTCAGAAATTTTTTTCCCATTCTGTTTTCTCATACTCTAAATGGTTTCCTTTGGTCCAATAAAGTTTTCGCTTTCTGTGAAGTCTGATTTACTGGAGACAGGAGGAGGGAGGCTGGAGGGGCTTGTGCTGTTGGTGTCATGTCTAAGAAATCATTGCCAAAATCAAGGTCATGAAGATTACTCCCTAAAGGGAACCAGCAGTTAGCATAATGGCTATGTCGCTGGACTCCCACGTAGTCGATCGTGGTTCACGTCCCAGACCCGGTGGCTTAGAACTCACGCCGGGTGCGTGTGCGTGCGCGTGCGTGCCCAAGATCCCGAGAGAAGAATGGAGGAGAAGGGATTGTGGCATGACCATCCCCCCTGGGGGGTGATTTCTCACTTTCTGTCTCTATTTCTCTCTCTGTCTGGCTAGCGCACACGCCCTATAGTGAAAACCGCTCAAAAAAAAAAAAAAAAGATTACTCCCTAAGAGTTGTATAGCTTTTGCAGCTATATTTAAGTCTCTTCCATTTAGAGTCAATATCTATATATTTATTCTTTTGCAAATGAATATATAATTGCCCCAGTACCATGTGTTGAAGAGACTATTACTTTTCCATTAAACGGTCATGACACTCTTGCCAACCATCGTTGACCATATGTATGTGGGTTTATTTCTGTACTCTCAATTCTGTTCCATTGATTTATATGTCTATCCTCTGATATTATCACAATACACTATACTTTAATTTCTATTTCTGACTACTTTTTAAGCCCTATTACTTATTTAAGGGTCTATTGGGCCTTCAGATACTACCATTCCCTTACTAGAATGTTTTTTCTTACCTTGTTGAACTATGTCTTATGTTACTGCTAATCACTGATCCGTTATGTCCTCTGGAGTCTCATCATTATCAACAATATGATCAATTCACCTTTTTTAGCTTTTATTATTTTCCAGATATGCTTTCAGCATTTTATGCATGTTTTATACATATTGTTTGTCACCTGTGCTCAGACACTATCTCAGTTATAGAAGAAGAAACAGTGGGATAGAGGAGTTAAATGACTAACCCACTTACAGTTACTTAGTATGTGGTGGGTCCAGGTTGCAAACTCAGGCCATTCCATGTTCTAACTCATACTTTTAATCTATGAGCAGTTGAGCAAAGATTTATTTGAGTGTCTTCTAGGTCAAGCACTGTGCTAAGAGCCAGGAATGCAAAGCACATGTGATACAATGGTGATACAGTGGTAATGAGCTAATTTGCAATGCTGGAATCCACAGAGACAAGGGTTCAGTTCCCAAGTCCAGTACGCTGTGTGCTTCATGATCCTGCCTGGCTGAGAAGGTCACAGGAAGAATCACAGCATGACTCTCTTTTCTTTCTCTCCATTCAAGAATCTCTGTCTCTCTCTCATGAATGAAAGAAAAAAATTAAAAAGAAAAAATAAGTACCAAAGTAAATGTGCCACTATTCCTGCTTTACAGAATTCACAGATTATAGAAAAAAAAACGTAGTCAGTATGAAGTGGGCTTGTGTGTCGTGTAACACAGGAACACCAAGAATTGATACCCTCCCTGGGAAAGCAGAAAACATCACAGGGAAAGCAAATTTCAGGATGGATCCTGAAGAGAAAGAATACATTTTTGGAATATAGGAAAGAAAAGGGAATGGAAGCATAATTTATGATAAACTAATTCCATACAATGCAAATATTTTTTGTTCATCTCCGTTAAAGACTACATAATTTCCTCATGTGATGCCATCTTCATAAAGCCATTTTCTAAATCCTGCCTACAAATTCATTTTGAACTCTAAATGTACTATCTTACCTAAATCTTGTTTTATTCCCATTTTTGTATCCCCAAAACAAGATCATTTGCTTTTCATGTGGTAATCTAAGCATCTATCCTGAACAAAAAACACCAAGAGTCTTGAAATGCTTTATTTCTCAAGAGGAAAAAAGGGCTTCTTTTTTATCATGAAGAATCATCAACCAGCCCTCAATATCAATTAGCTCAGAATAAATTCCTTGGAGAAATAGCTTTCCTACAAATCTTGCATTCCTCCTTTACCTAAAATAATAAAAGATGCTACAAGATAAATAGAGGATAAATAGTGGTCTGTCATATTGGTTCGCAATGGAAGTTTGCTTAAAGGTCTAAAGGAAGATAATTGATATTGGGAAATACAAGTCTGGTCTTTTGAAATCTCCCATTTCCCAGAGTCTTGAAAAGTATTTCCCTGGAGGTTCAATAAAAATCTGAGGCCCTCGGCTTCTGGCTCGATTCATAGGTGATCTAGAGTCTTCTCAAGATAGATTGTTCAACAGAGAGAAAGGGGCAGAGACTCAGGAATCTCCAGCTAAAATACTGGCCATGTCTGTGTGAGAGGTTAATTCTGGGTCAGTGCTTTAAAAGTAGCCAGACTGCCAAAAGACAATATTTGTCCAAGGTGTTATAAGGAGATTGCACCACCATGTTGAGTACATGCATTGCTTCCTTATTCAAAAAATCTTGCTACCAAAATAAGCAGTCAGTAGAACTAAGTGGTATGCTTAATTACAAAGTTGATTTTTGGTTTGATTCAAGGTCTTTTTCTCATTAGAGATCAATAACAGTTTATGAATTGGCAGTGGTTCAAGGACACTCTATAAGGTGCGCAGATCTAGGAGAAAATTCTTCCCAAGTAGAGATGCACTTTAGTCTCCCTCCTCCATTGCAACTTTGTCACTTAGGGTGGAAGCAATATGTTTTTCCCTTCACTCAGGAAATACCCGTATGTCCATAAACTATCAGTCCTGACACCGTTGCCAGTCTAGGGATTTATATAGCTGTGAAGCAACAGGGAGGCATAAAGAGTGCACAGGTTCTGAGGTTACACATACTAGATTTCAGAGTCAATTTCTTCCACTCAGTAGTTTGATGATATTAAGCAATATTCTACTTTGGGACCAGCAGTTAGCATAATGACTATGTCGCTGGACTCCCATGTAGTCAACCGTGGTTCGAGTCCCGGACCTGGTGGCTTAAAACTCACGCTGGGCGCGTGTGCGTGCATGCCCAAGATCCCGAGAGGAGAATGGAGGAGAAGGGATTGTGGTGTCTCCCTCTCCCTGAGGGGTGATTTCTCACTTTCTGTCTCTCTGTCTTTCTCTGACTGGCAAGCGCATGCGCCGTATAGCAAAAACCTCTCAAAAAAAACCGACAATATCCTACTTCAATGTTCTTATCTGTGAGAGGATAATACCTACGTAACAAGTTTTTTTAAATTAAGTCCATAAATGTATGTCAGTAAGGGGTAATTGTCATGTATGAAATAAATGAAATTTTTTTCCCTTCTGTTGTTCTTCCTCCTTTCCTTACTAAGTTTATGTACCTTACCTTATTAAGTTCATGTAAACCTTATATGATAATATATCAGTGTATTCTGTCCCTGCTGTTGTCATTATTCCTTATATTGATTATAGTATATTTCCCTTTCTCTCTGTCTCTCTCTCATGAATGAAAGAAAAAAATTAAAAAGAAAAAATAAGTACCAAAGTAAATGTGCCACTATTCCTGCTTTACAGAATTCACAGATTATAGAAAAAAAAACGTAGTCAGTATGAAGTGGGCTTGTGTGTCGTGTAACACAGGAACACCAAGAATTGATACCCTCCCTGGGAAAGCAGAAAACATCACAGGGAAAGCAAATTTCAGGATGGATCCTGAAGAGAAAGAATACATTTTTGGAATATAGGAAAGAAAAGGGAATGGAAGCATAATTTATGATAAACTAATTCCATACAATGCAAATATTTTTTGTTCATCTCCGTTAAAGACTACATAATTTCCTCATGTGATGCCATCTTCATAAAGCCATTTTCTAAATCCTGCCTACAAATTCATTTTGAACTCTAAATGTACTATCTTACCTAAATCTTGTTTTATTCCCATTTTTGTATCCCCAAAACAAGATCATTTGCTTTTCATGTGGTAATCTAAGCATCTATCCTGAACAAAAAACACCAAGAGTCTTGAAATGCTTTATTTCTCAAGAGGAAAAAAGGGCTTCTTTTTTATCATGAAGAATCATCAACCAGCCCTCAATATCAATTAGCTCAGAATAAATTCCTTGGAGAAATAGCTTTCCTACAAATCTTGCATTCCTCCTTTACCTAAAATAATAAAAGATGCTACAAGATAAATAGAGGATAAATAGTGGTCTGTCATATTGGTTCGCAATGGAAGTTTGCTTAAAGGTCTAAAGGAAGATAATTGATATTGGGAAATACAAGTCTGGTCTTTTGAAATCTCCCATTTCCCAGAGTCTTGAAAAGTATTTCCCTGGAGGTTCAATAAAAATCTGAGGCCCTCGGCTTCTGGCTCGATTCATAGGTGATCTAGAGTCTTCTCAAGATAGATTGTTCAACAGAGAGAAAGGGGCAGAGACTCAGGAATCTCCAGCTAAAATACTGGCCATGTCTGTGTGGGAGGTTAATTCTGGGTCAGTGCTTTAAAAGTAGCCAGACTGCCAAAAGACAATATTTGTCCAAGGTGTTATAAGGAGATTGCACCACCATGTTGAGTACATGCATTGCTTCCTTATTCAAAAAATCTTGCTACCAAAATAAGCAGTCAGTAGAACTAAGTGGTATGCTTAATTACAAAGTTGATTTTTGGTTTGATTCAAGGTCTTTTTCTCATTAGAGATCAATAACAGTTTATGAATTGGCAGTGGTTCAAGGACACTCTATAAGGTGCGCAGATCTAGGAGAAAATTCTTCCCAAGTAGAGATGCACTTTAGTCTCCCTCCTCCATTGCAACTTTGTCACTTAGGGTGGAAGCAATATGTTTTTCCCTTCACTCAGGAAATACCCGTATGTCCATAAACTATCAGTCCTGACACCGTTGCCAGTCTAGGGATTTATATAGCTGTGAAGCAACAGGGAGGCATAAAGAGTGCACAGGTTCTGAGGTTACACATACTAGATTTCAGAGTCAATTTCTTCCACTCAGTAGTTTGATGATATTAAGCAATATTCTACTTTGGGACCAGCAGTTAGCATAATGACTATGTCGCTGGACTCCCATGTAGTCAACCGTGGTTCGAGTCCCGGACCTGGTGGCTTAAAACTCACGCTGGGCGCGTGTGCGTGCATGCCCAAGATCCCGAGAGGAGAATGGAGGAGAAGGGATTGTGGTGTGGCCCTCTCCCTGAGGGGTGATTTCTCACTTTCTGTCTCTCTGTCTTTCTCTGACTGGCAAGCGCATGCACCGTATAGCAAAAACCTCTCAAAAAAAAAAAAAAAAACTACAATATCCTACTTCAATGTTCTTATCTGTGAGAGGATAATACCTACGTAACAAGTTTTTTTAAATTAAGTCCATAAATGTATGTCAGTAAGGGGTAATTGTCATGTATGAAATAAATGAAATTTTTTTCCCTTCTGTTGTTCTTCCTCCTTTCCTTACTAAGTTTATGTACCTTACCTTATTAAGTTCATGTAAACCTTATATGATAATATATCAGTGTATTCTGTCCCTGCTGTTGTCATTATTCCTTATATTGATTATAGTATAAGACATTAGCCCCTATCACCTAAGACCCAGGCCCTTCCTCTCAAATAGTTCGGTTTCGAGTCCTAGGTACGACTTGCCTCTTGGTCTTCTCTCTTACCCACAGAGGATATCATAACACTAGAAACACTGATTTTTCACAATTTCATATCTCTTTTCTTTTTCCAGCATTTTCTTTCCTTCCTCTTAATTATCCCAAGCATAGTGATTGTAAGCACCTATAGGAGCCAATCTCTTCTCAGTTTACAAACCCCAGGCCTCTTATCACTCCATGCTCTGCTTCACCCCCCAGCATCCAATCTAACCCATCTTCAAGGATCACTACTCATATAAATATTAGGTTTTTGGGAAAGTCACGACATATTTTTCTATGCAGTGCTTTTCTAATACTTCCATCCTTCAACAATGACCCAGACAGTCTGGATCATTGATGCTTTCCTGAGAATCACATGACTTTACATTGGCCTAGAACATTGAGATGGATCATTCTCCAATATTGAGCCTTGACCTCATATATATACACTCTTATTAGCATTCCAAAAATTATTTTCATCCGTTTCCCACAAATTCCCAAAAACTCATTCATTATAAATTCTTTTCATTGATAAAGATATTTACTCAGAGATGAGAAATCTGTGCCTGTAAAATATAATAAATAAATAAAATAAAAAGTAGAGAACTATATTTATTGAGGATCAATCATCTGCAGAAGTTGTAGATCTCACCTTATGCCCAGAACAACACAATAAAATAATCATTATTAGCCCCATTTTACATATTAGTAAACTGAGACTGACAGCATTTAAAAGTGGCAAAATTAGTTTGTTGGTTTTTTTTTTTTTTTTTGGAGAGGTTTTTGCTATAGGGCACATGCACTCGCCAGACAGACAGAGAGAGACAGAGAGACAAAAAGCAGGAAATCACCCCCCAGATGGGATGGCCACACCACAATCCCTTCTCCTCCATTCTCCTCTAGGGATCTTGGGCACGTATGCACACGCGCCTGGCGAGAGTTTTAAGCCACCGGGTCCAGGACGCAAACCGCAGTTGACTACATGGGAGTCCAGCGACATAGCCCTTATGCTAACTGCTGGTCCCAAAAGTGTCAGAATTAGTATTTAAAGACAATACTACCTGATCTCTATGCAGTGATAACTTCTCTTAAAAGGGAACATTCAGTATATGTGTAACCACTTCCTGGAATTGAGAGCTCAGAGTCTCTACATTTCACCCAACTCATGACGGAACTTCTCTCGTTATTAAAAGGTGGTTGTTCTCTCGTTATTAAAAGGTGGTTGAGTGTAACAGTGAAAGCCTCCTGGAAACAAAATGAGCCACTTCCAGGGGGTAATGGTCACTCTATCCCAAGACTTTCTCAACTATCCAACGGCTTTGGTTTATTTCAATGGTGATTCTAAGCTCCTATTGGTTAACTTATTCCCATGTGCAACATACCAAAGGTGATCATTCAGCCCTAGGGCCAATTCGAATTCCTAAATTACTCCGTAAAAGTAGGAAGAGCAAACCCAATAAGAAAAGCTATGTTTATTTTGCTACTTTTTGCAGAGGCAAGGGCATTGGAAGCAGTGGAGAGTAAGAGGAAAATTAAACTATAAAGAAATATTTGACAGTATTTCCTTAATCGTGATCAACATCTGCTGATCCAGCCAAAAGTGAGGGGGCAGAGGTGATCTTTGCTATGCCACAGTGAATAATGCAATCATAGTTTTGATACCAAACTACATTTAACTGCCATATAAATCCTGCCTGCCTCCATACTACACCTCATTATCTTACAGGAAATGTACAGCTTCTGGAAAGTCAAATGTGGTCCAAGCCTCACCCCCAAGCTGAGCTGGAGACACAAACCTGCAGTCGTGTTGCTGCACCAGCACTCCAGCTTCCTGAGTGCACATAATGATCCTTGCCCAGGTACGTTTGACACTAACTTGCTGTGAGATATCAGGAAAAATGCACCATCTCTGGTTTTCAGACTTTTCAGCTTCAAAATAAAAGTAGGGGGTATAGTGATCACTATTTTGTGAATGAGCAAAGTCAAGCACAGAGAGATTAGCAAATTGTTCAAGACCAAAGCAAAATATCTAGTCAACGGGAGACTAGATATCAAGGCCATATGTCTGTCTTGACTCATACGTGTGCTTCTACAATAATGAAAATAAACTCTAACATTGTGACTCTGAAGTATTGGGCTCAAAAATCCTGAGCAATGGTTTCCACAATTTGGGACATGTTTTTCTCAGTAGTCTGAACTGCCTAGACCCCAAATGGGAAAAACATGTATAATAAACACAACTATAAATGTTCAGGCTTGATTTCAGGGAGTGTGCTGGGACTGGCAGAAAAGATTGGTACAGAAAGTGGGGAGGCGATGTTTTCTCCATCTTTTTGGAAAGCAGGAGGTGGAGGATCTGGGATTCACTCTGCCTGACCTAAGTGGAAGAAGAAAGGAGCGTGTAGGGTCATTTTTGCCTTGTTTCCAGCTGCCTGAATTGAAAAGCCAGCTCCAGGTTTAATGCATCATTCTTGAAGCAGTGAACAAAACCCTTCTTTGTTCTCCAGTGAAACTTATCTCTGAAGAGTTGCAGTACTTCCTGTGAGATAGGCCCTGCAGATGTGTCATGGGAGACCCGCCCGACTGTGCTGCTTTCAGGAAAAGCTCAAGAATGGGCACTTTGTACTATTGGGCTGAAAATGACACTAACTCTTCTGATCCCTGCTGGGGTTACCAAATGGGCAAAACTTCCTACTTAAAGTAGAGTCCATAGGCTGCAGCTGAGGAGGGAAGGAGGGAGGATTTTGTTTTGTTTCTTTGCGAGTTTGATTAGCCACTAATAGAACTGAAGGAAAAAAAAAAACAAATAGCACAGTGTTTTTCAAACCATGTTCCACGGAACCCTTCCAAGGGTTGGATACCCCAGAGGCTGGAGGCAGAGGATGGGGTAAGTGAAAGCAGCAGACATGTTTCCAGATCTTTCCATCTGGCTCCCTAACCCCAGAACCACCACCAATTACAGCCAAAGTAGTTCTATTTATAATCACTTGATGTGGTGGGCTTGGAACCATTTCATTACACAAAAGTGGGCTTGTAACCATTTCATTACACAAAATCTTGAAATCCAAAAAAAGAAAAAAAAAAAAAAAGCATTTGAAAAACATGGCTGTTGTTGAAAGATCCTATAGGATAACTATCCAGATTTCTATTATCAATTCTGCTAAAATTTAACTGTTATTTTTGAGTCATTTTTTCATTTCAACTCTGGTTTCAGTCTCTTCGTCTATACAAGGAAGGAGTTCTAACAACTTAAACAATTACTCCTAAGTGTAAATGCATTACTATGTTTATTATACTTAAAAGCTTAAGAATGGGCACTTTGGACTTCAGTTGAAGGGTTCATTCAAAACCATTTACACTGATAAAAATTTCTTAGCACATACTTGAGGGCCAGGCAATATTTTAATCCAGAAAAAAACAAAAGTGAAAAAT
This sequence comes from Tupaia belangeri chinensis, assembly GCF_000334495.1. NCBI lineage: Eukaryota > Metazoa > Chordata > Mammalia > Scandentia > Tupaiidae > Tupaia > Tupaia belangeri. Next base: position 130,453 of record NW_006159690.1, read on the forward strand.
TAGAATTCCTGCCCTGGAAGAGTTTAAAATCTGAGCTATGGACAAAAAAGCTAATTGAACGATTACAATAAGAAATGAAATTGCTCTAATTCAAAAAGGAGCAGTTACTTCAAACTGTGGATTTCAAAGAAAAAATAGAGGTTGAATAACCCAGAATTGCTAACCTAACTCTAGCATCAAAGTTGCCCGAGACCTTATATAAATGAACCATTCTGACACAGAGACAAAGATTGATGAAAGAACACAGTATATCATCAAAGATGTCTAAAAGATAGCTAGAACTGAGGGGCTCTAGGTGACAATCATTTATTGGCCAGGAAAGTGTTCACTTCGGCTATCATATGGTTACCTGTCCAGAAAGGGCTACAAAAAGGAAGACCTCTAACAGGAATAAAATTCTTACCTTTACCCATTCATAAATTACGGTGTATGAGCTGATCCTTTACACTGCAGGAAAAAAAAAAAAAAAAAAAAAAACTCTTACATATCAGGAGCTGCAATGATGGCCCAGTGGTTCAAAATGAAATAGTTTACTTGAAAGACCACTTGAAGCAAACACATCTGGGTTCCAGCTCAGGCCTCCCACCAACTGGCTGAGAGATTTGAGGCAATCAGTTTAACTTTTGTTATCCTGCCTTTCCTCATTTGTAAAATAGAATGGTGATACCTATTTTGTGGGTTTAGTGTGCCACCCTGGTCTGTAGTTTCCTCATTCATAAAACCTAAGGGTTATACTAGATGTTCTCTGAGGTTATTTCAAGCCCTATATTTTTCTGGAATTGCTCTTGGTGTTGGAGGGAGTTGATCATTGAAGGCTGAACTCTAACTACAAGAAAGACAGTAGGAAAGCATCGAATTTTTTTGTATACTTTAGGTCAAAGGAAAAATTGGTTACAACAAAATTAGGTATACTTTCTCCCAGAGGAAATCAGAAAAGAAGGGAAACCTCCCTATGAGATAGCTTAATTTTCAATTAACATAGAATAAGAGGCTCTTTTTTATAAAACTACTTATGGCCCCAGAATTAAATGGGTACCAGTAGGTTGGACATGGTACACAGAAAGCCATTTTAGGCACTATCAAAATTAATGGGCTACTCACCAGTGCTCTTAAAAGGGACATTAATTTCTTCCCAGCAGGAAGATACATTTAATTGATGTCTAGATCATAAAAAAAAGGAAAGATCACCATTAGGAAAAAAGTGAACAGGAGAATTTCTAATTATGTGTACATGTAATAACTATCAATGGCATAAAATTTGAATGAGTTTATGCTGACTTATTCTATTGTCGACTTATTAAATGGAAAACTTAATTTCCCAGAATTCCTTTCTATATACAATTCTGAGTTAGAATCACCATCACAGGAACTTGTGTATGATGCAAATAGCAAAAGTGGAACAGTGACAATTATTCTCTGAAGGCCTTATTGTGGTCAATAGGAGTTATACACAGGACTCCTGGTGGTTTCCAGCTATCATCACTATTTTTTTCATGTCCAGTTCATCTTCCATTCCATAGTCGCTTCTGCACAACAGTAATTACAGGTTCACTGCCAGACATTTGGTAGTAGACCCACACAGATAGTAACTACAACTTTCCATTGATTTCATCATGGGCTGCTCCTTCACAATCCTCCTTCAATGGGAGGTCTTTCTGGGCATCTCAGTACACCTACAAGCTCCAACTCATTCATCTCCACCAATGCTTCAAAAAGATTGGCTAGTTACATAGTTCCCTGATATATCAAGCTTCACTTCATCAGCTCCTTCCATCATTGGATAAACTCTAATTCCAATAATCAATCCCTTATCCAAAAACCCACAGAAATTCTACACAATGTCAGAAGCTGCCATAGCAGCAATGCAGCTATGTGGCATTGCCTTTGAGACAGGGCAGCAAGCAGAAGTTGCAAGAGCAATTAGGTTATTATGGAGGCAAGAAGAAAAGTGAGCAAACTGTCTGTGGAGGCTGGCTAAGTAACAAAACATATTATGCAGTATTGAAACAATTGGCACAGCCATCACTGTGGTAAATTGGAAGATAGAATTTATACCAAATAAACTTGTGGATCTACCTAAAAGATCTCCAAACAGAATTTTGAAAACGTCAATTGGCATCTTTAAACAACATTTAATAAGGTGCATTAAGGAAGATGTGAATTAAGGTAAAAAAAAAGAGACCAACTGTCAAGCAGAACTTTTTAAAAAATATATACACGTCTGACTATGAGCAAACACATTTGTGTGTTCATGTGTGTATGTGCACACACATGCACATGTGTGCATCTCAAGATTTGCTGAATTGGAAAATTAAGCTGTATCTCATTCCTAATCTCCAGTCAGCAAAAGTTTCTCAAAGTAAGAATTGGCCTCAGGGTAAAGATCAAATTAAACATGTGGACTAAAATGTTTTATTAAGACCTCAGGAAAATGTAAGTCAGTGACAGTAAATTTTATCAGTTAGAAAAAAGGAGCTTAAAAAAATCTTAGAAGTGTTGCCCATAACAGTCCAATTTGCAGCATAAGATACAAAGAAGTATTTCTCAGAAAAACATTGATAAGGCTTTTGAACATGTACTGAACTTCAATAAGATGCACAGAAAACCCACAAGAATTTTAAGAAACTCATAGGAAGAAAAGCAGTACCAGAATGAGCTAAAAGAAATAAAACCATTCAAAATTAAAAGAACTATTTATCTGGGTCCTAAACTTTCTCTCTCTCTCTCTCTCTCTCTCTCTCTCTCTCTCTCTCTCTCATTGCTGGAAGTTATGTGTGCTCAGCAGAGAAAGAAAGATAGAGACAGAGAGTGAGGGAGAGAAAGCACCCTTCAATGGGGCATGCTTACACCACAATTCCTTTTCTCCCTTTCTTCATCCTGTCAGAATTTGGGGCATGCACACACACACACACACACACACACACACTCAGAAAGTTTTTCAATCCTCCATGTCCAGGATTTGAACCCCAGTCAACCACATAGGCTCCAGCTTCCTTCACCACTAGGCTATGAGGCCACCACACTTCCTTTAGATAGAAAGTAGATTGATAATGTACTCAGCTGTAAAGACAAGCCATTTCTTATCAAAAAAGAAGATAGTCAAGAGTAAAGGAGAATAGTGGATTAGAGAATCACCCTTAGGGAACAGAACTGAATCCTAGTCAAGGAATACATCTTACCACTGGAGGAGGATACTCTGAAAACATGTGTCCTACTGAATGTTAAAATTTCTATGGATCAGTCACTGCTATTTACATCCCAAACCCTCCTTTTTTTTTAATGTGTCTTTTGCAGCAATTCTTTACCGATATCACTGTTGTAAATTGAGTGTGTCAGGTAAAGAGATCTTGTCTTTTTGGTAGGTCTCTGGATCCAGATAAACTGTCTTTAAGAGCTAAAGTAGAGGATCTTCATCCCCAACTAGATCTGATGTAGATAATAAGATAATAGATGTCAAGTCTGTGCCATAATAAGATGAGACTTTGGGGATCTTTGAAAGGATGAATGTGTTTCGTATGTGGGAGGAATGTAAATAAGTATACACTCTGGATGAGGGATAGTGTTAAAAATGGCTACAAATTTTTTGCAGTTTCTAACATCAAAGCAGGGAATCTATTTCTCTTCCACTTTATTCCGCAATGATCTTGTGATATGCTGCTACAGTAGAAGGCAAGAGAAAGTCATGGGGTTTTGTTGGTTTGCTTGTATTTGTTTTTTACTTCTTAGTGCTTCTACTCTCACTGTTGTGCACTGTACAGTTTCCATTATTACCCTCTTGGAACCTTGCCATGTTATGAATAAACCCAGGTTAGCCTCCTTGAGGATGAAACACCACATGGTAAGATAGTGTAGAGTAGATAAGATCAGTCATCCCAACTGCTGCAGCCACCCCAGAGGAGTCCCAGTTGAGTCTCAGATATATAAATGAGGCCATCTGGACCAGCCACTCCCTAGAAAACCCACCAATTAACTGAAACTGCCTGAGTGAGTCCAGCCATCACATGGATGAACCCAGTCCAAATTGCCAACCCACAGAATCATGAATAAATAAATGGCTGTTTGCAAAACCACTAATTTTTTAGGTGGTTTGTTGTGCATCAATGGAAAACTGAGGTGGTTTCAGGGAAACAAAACTTTACAGATGGAAATCTGGAACTGATTCTCTGGATCACAGGGACTAGAGAAAGGCAAGTGAATGACTTAGGTGCAAATGTTAAGAAGGCATTCACTCCCAGGGTTGCTCAAGTGCCTCCTTACATTTTCATCCTGGGAATCTCTCTCCCCTAGCCCTAGGCTCTGGTTCTCTTATCCAACTAGATTTAAAGGCAATAGTGACCCAATTGAAAGTGGGAAAGCAGCACTAGTCCATGATATGGAAAAGAGTTCCTTAGTTATCGTCTATATTACCAGGAATCAAATACATATAAAAAAAAAAAAGAAGTTTTTGTATGATCAGCTAGCTGCTGCTATAGAATATCTTAGTAAAAGCAAAGGGTTGGTATGTTCTTAAGAATGATGGGGAACTCTATCCTCATTCTATGATAGAGAGCAAAAAATTGGAGAACATAAAAGCAGTGAAGGTACTTAATGAGAATAGGACAGTGTGGAATGGGGGAAGTGAAGAGAAGAGGATAGAGAAAGATAGCAAGTGAACAATAGAGAGGCAGGATGTTAGTGAGAAACAGATAGGGGTTATTAACTGTTGATGATGACATGTATAGTATTCTCAACTGGATTGGTCTGAGAAGTATTTCATGATGGGCAAAGTATTTTTACAAGCAAAATGAGAAATAACGATTGACTGTTTTAAAAAATAATTAGAATAATAATAATAATGATTGGGGAAAACATAGAAAAGATATTGAATGTTGAAGCGGGGAGATTAATGTCTCTGTACTGACTGACATGCATGGCATTCCCTTTTGAAAAAGCAATGTAATACACTGTAAAGTTATATGTAATCCAAGACATACGAACAGCCAAAAAGCATATGAGGAAATGCTCGACATCCCTCATCATAAGGGAAATGCAGATAAAAACCACAATGAGATACCACCTAACCCCTGTCAGAATGGCAAAGATTAAGAATATAAAAAGTGATAAGTGTTGGCGGGGATGTGGTGAAAAGGGAACCCTCCTACACTGTTGGTGGGAATGTAAACTAGTTCAACCACTGTGGAGAACAATATGGAGGTTCCTCAAAGATCTACAAATAGAACTACCATTTGATCCAGCAATCCCACTTCTGGGTATTTACCCAAAAGACAGGAGAACGCTCAGTCAGAAAAGTGCTTGCACATCCATGTTTATTGCAGCATTATTCACAATTGCCAAGACATGGAACCAACCTAAATGTCCACAAACTGATGAATGGATTGGAAAAGTGTGGTATATATACTCTATGGAATACTACTCAGCCATAAAAAATAACAAGACCCTGGAATTTGATAGAAAATGGTCAGATACGGAGGATCTATTGCTGAGTGAAGTAAGCCAGGCTATGAAAGAAAGATATTGTATGTATCCACTCAATATATACCGACTATCCGCACTCTATAATAGAGAGCAAAAATTCGGAGGACATAAACACAGTGAAGGTACTTAATGAGAATAGGACAGTGTGGAATGGGGTAAGTGAAGAGAAGAGGATAGAGAAAGATAGCAAGTGAACAATAGAGAGACAGGACGTTAGTGAGAAACAGATAGGGGTTATTAACTGTTGATGATGACATGTATAGTATTCTCAACTGGATTGGTCTGAGAAGTATTTCATGATGGGCAAAGTATTTTTACAAGCAAAATGAGAAATAACGATTGACTGTTTTAAAAAATAATTAGAATAATAATAATAATGATTGGGGAAAACATAGAAAAGATATTGAATGTTGAAGCGGGGAGATTAATGTCTCTGTACTGACTGACATGCATGGCATTCCCTTTTGAAAAAGCAATGTAATACACTGTAAAGTTATATGTAATCCAATGTAATATAAAGAAGATTATGATGATAATTTTAAAAATTTTTAAAATTTTAAAAAATTAAAAAAAAAGAATGATGGGGAACTCTGGGTGGGTGGGAGATTCAGTGGTGATAAGTTAAGGTCTTTAAATTCCCAGTTCAAAGTCTGGTTAAAGAGCCAGAAAGGTCTTATAACCACAGTGAAATAAATCCTTATCTCTGATAGCCACAGGTGGAAATTAAAAAAAAAAAAAAAGGACCAAAAATCTCATTCTAAAGGTAGCTGAGCCACAAGATAAAATGTATCACAAGCTCATAGGATCTCTTGTATTAAAGTTAAGAGTTAAGATAATGAGCGGCCCGCAGGTGGCATGGTGGTTAGAGGTGCTGGACTCCCACCTCTAACCACCATGGCCAACCACGGTTCAAGTCTCAGACCTGGTGGCTTGCTTTCTCACTTTCTCTCTCTCTCTCTCTCTCTCTCTCTCTCTCTCTCTCTCTCTCTTTTTCTCTCTCTCTTCGCTCCA
>NW_006159690.1:136965-149740 GCF_000334495.1 Tupaia belangeri chinensis
CTGGAAAATAATAATAAATAAAGTTAAATAAAATAATTCTTTAAAAAAAAAAAGTTCAGATATTGAATGGGAAAGGATAAGACCCTTGAAGAAAGGATGGTATATACAGGCAGATTCCAATGAGGCTGAGAATCCTTGAACCCCAATTCTTTGAGCATCCTTTGACAGAAGAAGCAATACTTCCTATACCGTACTTTCGGATAAAAGAGTGGTGAATGAACTGGAAAGCATATTAGCAGAACAGGACTAGAAGTAAAAGTGCTTTGGCTAGGAAAGAACATGAGATGCGATACTGTTGTATCAAGGGCTGGGTGACGACAACTCAAAGGATAAAACAAAAAACCAATTAGTAAACATTGTGTATAAACTATTGTTTCTATGTTGGAATTCCATCTTGGCATTTCTTGAGAAAATCATGCTTTTTCAAATCTTCAGCCTCAAGAAATCAGAAAAATCATGCTTTTTCAAATCTTCAGCCTCAAGAAATCAGAAAAATAGAAGAGTATTCTTATGCAAGAAATAAAGTTAGGCAACCAGCATATGGAATCTACTGGTATCGAGTAGAATACGAAAGCAGGAAAATGTTTATATTTCTTGGACTCAGGATAAGAGCGCATAAGAGGAGCAAGGAGTCTTGCCTATAGCTGAGATTGTTCTATAAGTTTGTCTATGGCCCTCTCTGCTGCTAAAAGTGAATCATTATTGAAAATATGAAAATTATTTATAATTTTATATGCAGAGTATATAAACTTCACACAAATCCTATGATTGACGTGTCAAGAAGTAAGTTCCTAACTTGGGAATTTCGATACTTTTGTGTGTATAGTACTGCTAACCTTGCTGGAATATCTGTAGAACTTCCTTGAATTGTTTAATTTGAAGTGCCATCTCTTTCCTGTTGGAACACTGTTTCATAGACCACTGGAGTGAGAACTTCTCTATTACAGTAGTTTCAGGAAAAGTCTCAGAGCTGATGACCATTGGCTTTCATGTCATAGCTTTAGTCACATGATCACCATTGACTGTGCCATGGAAATGCAATGCTTTAGCTGGCCAGGCTTAGTTCATATATTTCTCCCTGAAAGTTGGATCAGTCTCACTGGAACCACATGAACTAAGTTTGGGACAGATAGTTCCCCAAAAGAAACTCTAAATAGGTATGGATTTTGAGATCAAAATGATTTGGTATCTATAAACTATACAAGTCACAAATATTGGACGTCTCAGCTCACTCACAAGATAATAATACTATGGTATATTATCTAAAATTGGGAAAATGAACTAGTATTCCTTTAAGTTCTCTTACATCTTTAGAATCGATGGATATAATTCCAACAACCCACACTGATAGGAATGAACAAAACTGATTGTATTTTCTGATCTGCCACCAAATGTCTGTACAACTTTGGACAAGTTGGCTAACCTTTCTGGTATTTCAGGTTTTTATCTATAAAGTGAAAATGTTGAAGTAAATTATCTCTTGGGTATATTCTAGATAAAAAAAAGTCTCTGTGAAGCCATGATTATCTCAGAAATTCAAAGTTCTGTTAAGACCCTTGGATTGTAAGCATCACAAATTCATTGCAATATAAGACTCCACTCCCTCCCCAAGAAAGGGAATGTGTTGAAAATACTAACGGACACATAATCTAACAAAACTTTGGGAATGACAGAAACCACAGCGTTTATTTGCAAATCTAATCAGTGGGGAGGCCTCTGAAGGCACTGCTTACACGACAAATCCGTTTCATTCTTTACCCCTTTATTATTCCATCCCAGATCCAAATTTCCAAAAATCCTGCTAGGATCCAATCATCTTCTGGCTAGGGAGATGGCAGAGTACCTTGTCTTCATTCTCCCACGACAACACACATGGGAGCAGAAGAGTTCCCCAAAGAGAATGAGCAGACAAAAACAGCTAATGCCCTATAACATGCAAATAATGGCATGAAAAGCTGGATGCAATTTTGCTTTGCTCTTATTTTCAGTATGGCCCTGCATAAATTTCTTTTAAAGTTTTTATAGAGTTATATACCTAAGTCAGAGTCCCAGAATCTTTCCCCCCCCAAAAAAAATGGGGGGGGGGCTCAACCTTCAAAATTCAAATGAATTGGTTAGGTCACCAAAAGATCTAGAGATTCAAAATGATGATTTTAAAATGAGTTTCACTTCTTAGGAACACTGTAAAGCAAAGACCAATGACTCGGTTTTGTTTTCATTAGACTCTATTATTTTCAGCCACAGGCAAACTCTCATAAAATGAGATATTATTTGAATATATGAATGCAAATACAAGAACTCCAGCAGAACAGGTGAATAATTTATAAGAGTACAAAATGAACCAAGTCCACTTACAGCCACTATTCATGTATGTAGATACCAAAAACCACGTAATTACACAGTAATTATCTAATTCCTAACTTGAGGCTTTAATATAAGCACTGAAAACTGTGTACCAGTTATACTTGAACTGTTGCTACAATTTTACAGCAGAATGAAATTACCATGAATTAGCAACTTGTTGGCATCTGTAAGGACAATTTAAATATTTAGTGTTGAAATGGACACGTTACAAGGGTCTACATATGCATTAGCAACACATATCATATGTGCATTTGCATTATATTTATAGGTCTGTGTTTGCATGAATATGGATCTATTTACCTTGCAATCATAAACATTCACAAATATTCCTTTTTTTGTTTTAGGTAAAAGTTGTATTTTTCTGAATGTGCTTAGCTTGCACCATTTAGCTGAAGAGTTTCACTAGTAAATTTAAATAAGTTTAAAATAAAATGAAGACCAAAAAACTTTGCAAAGAGCTATTGTTCTTTTACTCTGTAAACTCTAGCTCTAAAAATTGTAGGCACATAACCAGCAGACAGGCTGTACAGGGGATTCACAGGACCGACCATAGACCTGGGCACACAAAACATTCAGCAACTGAGTTGTGAATAAATGAATGAGTTAATGAATGGGGGAGGGGGATGGTTTATATATGCTTTGGGCTACAGTGAAGACTGATTTTCAAAATAAGGAAACACAGAGATATTTAGAAAATGTCAAAGGAGATTTCAAACCAAGAGATAAATTTTCATGCCATGGTCTATTGTAAGCTCCCACCAGCATAAGAGATGAGGCTTCAGTTATTCTCCATTGTAATGAACCCTGTCTCTGATCAAATATCTTCTCACATCTGGTGAAATAAAAATGGTAAAATAAAAAACATCCTACTTCTAAAGATGTGTCACATGGAAAGAGAAAAAAACAGGGAGGATGAGCGGTTGGTTTCTTCAGCTCTTTACCAACTCCACAAAGTCGAATCTGTTCACCTTCCCTGAGGAAAGCACAATAAGCAAGGGCAGCAGCAAACATTTGCTAAAATCCTGCTGTGGGTAGACATTGCTCATGATGGCACATCATGTTGGCTACAGTATGGTTTCTACTCCCACGGATGGGAATGTGCTAAAATGAGAGGAAATTACAGAAGAAGCAGTCACTGAAAGCCAGGGCAATAAAGGGAGGCTTTGCAAAGTAAGTCATTGGCTGGGTAACGAAACTTGAGATGGTTTATAAAGTCAGGGAAGGATGATAGAGCATTGTGAGGGCAATCAATAAGAATCATAACATATGTGGTAGGAATAGATATGGACACTGGACACTGAGTAGACCAGTGTGACTAAACAAGCAGGGGAGGGAAGTAATTGGAAATCAAGCCCTACACTTGCATTTAAGGCCAGTTGTTCCCAATTTTGACAACTCAACAAAGTCATCTGAGAAACTTTAAAAGCAAAGAAACAGACTGTTTATCGGTCACATATTTGGAGACTCTGATTTAATTAGTCTGAGGTGAAGCCCAGGTATGTTCAGGTCCAGGTTGATTTGTTTGCATTCCTTTTTTAAGCTCTCTAGGCAATTCTAACACACAGCAAGGCTTGAAAACCACAAGTTAGATTCTCAGAATCCACCTGAATTATGATATCACTTAGAAGACAACTTCGAGGCCAGCAGGTGGTATGGTGGTTAAGGTGCTAGATCCTACATGGCTGGCTGCACAGTTTTCAGGCCAGCAGCCTGAAAGATGGCCGACACTTGTGTGTTCCTGCCCAAAATCCTGACAGGAAACTGAAGGAGAAGGGATCGAGGAGTGGCCATGCCCCGTAGAGGGCAATTTATCACCTACCCTCTTTCTCTGTCGCTCTCAGGCAAAGGCATGCATACTATAGCAAAAGAATCTTTTTTAAAAAATTTGGGGGGGTGGGGAGGAACCAGCAGTTAGCATAATGGCTATGTCACTGGACTCCCACGTAGTCAGCCACGGTTCACATCCCAGATCCGGTGGCTTAAAACTCACACCGGGTGCGTGTGTGTGCGTGCCCAAGATCCCGAGAGGTGAATGGGGGAGAAGGGATTGGGGCGTGACCATCCCCCCTGGGGGGTGATTTCTCACTTTCTGTCTCTATGTGTCTCTCTGTCTGTCTGGCGAGCGCACGCACCCTATAGCGAAAACCTCTCCCCCAAAAAATTTTTTTTTAATTTTCTTTTTTAAATAAGACAACTTGCAATGACTCCAATGTTTTACAAGTCCCAAATTATCAAGACATGATGTAGATAACATGTTTTAAACCTATCATTCCATTCCTGACTTTATAGTCTTCTACCTACAAGGCTGAGCAATGTGACTTATTCCCACATGGACAGAGAGAACAGAATATAACCTTGAACTTTGTGAAAAAATATGGTGCCCAGAACTCATGAACCAGAGATTCTGACTCAGTGGTCTGAGGCAAAGCATCTGCATTTTCAAAGCCCTCCTGGCTGTTCTGTCATTTAGATCTACTCTCAGAAAAGGGAGACATTGACTATCCGACCTCCACCTCACACCAGACCAATTAAAGTAAAATTTCTTGGGATGGAGCAGGTCTAAATGGTTTGTAAAGCTCCCCTGATGACTACAAAGTGGAGCCAAGGCTGTTTTTCAGGTAAAGCAGGGATTTCAACATTTTTTTGTCATGCTACATGTAAAATAAATGACCATGAGGCATAAGGAATAAGGGATAAGTCAAAGGAATTTTAGGAGCTTGGCTTTAGAAAATACATTTTCCTTATTATTGGTTCAACTGTCATGATGTGGGACAAGCAGATGGTGTAATGGTTACATTGCTGGACTCCCATGCAGTTGATCTCGGTTCGAGTGCCAGACCCAGTGACTTGAAACTCAGGTTGGGCTTGTGTGCATGTGTGCCCAAAATCCTAAGAGGAGAATGGAGGCGAAAGGATTGTGGCATGGCCATCCATCCTGGAGGGTGATTTCTCACTTTCTGTCTCTCTGTTTCTGTCAGTCTCTCCAGCAAGTACATGCACCTTATAGCAAAAATCCCTCTAGAAAAAAAAGAAAATTCATGATGTATTTTTCTATATTTTCTATGTAAAAATGCATCATGACTTTTCCAATGACCCAATATATAATGATTTTTAAATTCTGGGAATTATTAAAAATTTAAAACTTACAGAAAACTTTCCAAAACATTTTTATAAATTATAATGCAAGTATGGAGTTTGTGTCTGGGGTTAGAATTTCATTATCATATTTTTTTATACCTGAAATGATTGTATGCAGTCTTTAATAAAGATTTAAATTTTTTAAACCTCTTCAAATTCTTAAAAATCACTATGAAGAAGAAATTTTATTTTTACAAGTGGGTAATTTAAAAATCAAACCATTTTATAACTGCTAAAAATGTGGAACAGTTAAAATCACAGTTAAAGATTATAATCATTATTTGCTATTTAAAGTAAATTTTAAAAAGATCCTAAGAGCTCTCTGTTTTACTGGCAAAGATCATGTTGAAATACTTTGAAAATATGAATTAGTATAGATATCAATCCAACTTCCTCAAAATCAATATTTTAAACAATAATGAAGCTATAAATAGGCTTGCATTATTAGCATAGTCATTCTACAGCTTACTTGAGGTCCCTCAAAAGGCAACAGCCACAAATGGTCAAAAGAATCAGATATATCTGAATATAGAAATTGTGAAAAACCTGGCACACTGGAATGCTCCACACCCTCCTCCTCTTATGCACCCTCTTAGGGTTAAGCACTGTCCTCCTACAACACTCCTTGAATAGCTCTACAGGCATAATCAACAGGATACTGAAGTGCAGCTCTACATTGCAATGCAACTGCTCCAAGGTATGCTGTTATACCAAAGCCCATAGGACCACAGTAAAAATAAAGGCCCACAGATGATGTATCTAAGTATTTAAAATTTATAATCAACCTCATAAAGCATTAATTAAAATGTATTCTAGATCCCCACCTTGACAAATATATTTTTTTACAAAACAAGATCTTAAAATATACATGAAGTGGAGACCAGCAGTTGGCGTAATGGCTATGTCACTAGACTCCCGTGTAGTCAACTGTGGTTCAAGTCCCAGACCCAGTGGCTTAAACTCACACCAAGCACATGTGCATGCGTGCCCAAGATCCCGAGAGGAGAATGGAAAAGAAGGGATTGCAGCATGGCCATCTCCTCTGGGCATGGGAACCAGCAGTTAGCGTAATAGCTATGTCGCTGGACTCCCACGTAGTCAACCACGGTTCGCGTCCCAGACCCGGTGGCTTAAAACTCACGCCAGGCGCATGTGCATGCATGCCCAAGATCCCGAGAGGAGAATGGAGGAGAAGAGATTGCGGCGTGATCATCCCCCCTGGGGGCTGATTTCTCGTTTTCTGTCTCTATGTCTCTCTCTGTCTGTCTGGTGAGTTCACACGCCCCATAGCGAAAATCTCTCAAAAAAAAAAATATATATATACATTATATAGTATATTCATATACTATATATATTCATATACTATATATACTATTCATATACTATATATATACATATGAATATACTATCTATGTATATATATATGAAGCTATGGTTTTTATATGCTGAATATAAGCAAGACATCAAAGATAACAGAATTTAATTTTTGTACATACCAGGCTGAAGAGGTAGTTTCTTCTTTTTAAGCATCAAACTATAAGCATACTTGATTTATAAATTGCTATGTACTAATTCCACACAATTTACTTTCTTTTTCTGCATTTTGGAAAAAATCCTTACTTATACTAATATAATCAAGAGTGTCACATAACTTTTGTTCCTTTAATAAAAATGCCAAACTATACAATCATTCCCTAGCCATTGTAGTTTTTAGACAAGTTAATATTCTTTTCCATTCATAAAAAAATCACTCTTTAAAAACATAAGCATAGAATTATCAATAAAATTATTACAGCAATACTTATATTGAGAAGGTCAGTGAATTTTAGATATAGTACTCAAATGCAGTGATGGGATTACATTTGATAGATTATCATTACCATAGAAAACTTCAGAACTATTTTAAATTGTTGGTAAGATTATCACTTATCTCAAGAGCATCACCATTTTTAAAACAGTCTACCAGATCTCTATAATAAGGTAAAGAATCATTATCACACTTCATAGATATTACTTCCACCTATATACAAACTAAATATGAATTTTAACAGTGACAAATGTTCTTCATCTGACACAAGTAAATGCTACAAATATCATACTAACTGACTTATCTCCAAAACAACATTAGAAAACAGAGAATAAAGAAAAACGTACCCTCACCACCACCAGGAAATGATTCTTTATTGAGCAGGAATCTAGCACATTCAAGCTTTCTGAAAAGAAAGACTTGACAAGTTGCCTCTTCTTTTACCTAAAGCCCTTCTTCTGCCCAAATACTCCCTGCATCCTGAAGTAGGGACTATCTCATAACACCTGCAATGATACAAACCATAAATCTTTAAGCAAGTGTCAAGGATCTATAGGAAGAGATGTAAAAAAAAGTTTATTCTGGAGATCTTAAAGATGTTAGTGATGTAAGCAGATGTTTAGAGTTGCATAGGTCAGCCCTCACCACCAGATCTTGAGTGACAGATGCCCACGTGTTCTTGTATAAATGAAGGTTTTTGTGTGTTTATGATATGTGTGTCCCTCCATTGCAAAACACCTGTGGCTTGAATCTAAAGTGGTACTAAAATATTTACAGAACTTCATAGCATACTGGCTCAATGATACTGAAGGAGAGGGCATTCTTGGGGAAGAATTGCATGAATAAGAAAGAGGCCAAAAGTAGGAGAATATGGGGATGGGAGGTGTGTCTTTGCACATATGAGTGCGGCAAGAGCACGTTTACATTTCTCATTACTTAAGAGCTACGGGAGAGTAATATCAGCAAGATGGCAGAATAAGAAGTCCATATCCCAATCTCCCACAGAAATACCTCTAGACAACAATATACAGACACAAAGTTTTTATTAGAACTCCAGAAATGTTAAAGAGTCTCAGTACCCTAAATAAGCTCAAAGCCATGAACACTCACATCAAAGTAAGAAATCTATTTCATTTCAACCATGTCAGCTCCTCCTCCAACACCAACACCCTGGAAGAAAAGTCCAACTCTTGTACTCTTCCTTGGGAGGTAAAGAGAAGGATAAAATATATGTCTGGGGTTACAGCTTTTGGAAGGAAAGGAGGGGTGCTACCAGGAACTAGTTTCTGTCTTCCCTGACTCAGAGCATTCATGGGAATCGGCATACCCTGGATGCCTGGGACTCCCACGAAGTAAACCACGGTTCGCGTCCCAGACCCGGTGGATTAAAACTCACGCCAGGCGCATGTGCATGCATGCCCAAGATCCCGAGAGGAGAATGGAGGAGAAGAGATTGCGGCGTGATCATCCCCCCTGGGGGCTGATTTCTCGTTTTCTGTCTCTATGTCTCTCTCTGTCTGTCTGGTGAGTTCACACGCCCCATAGCGAAAATCTCTCAAAAAAAAAAATATATATATACATTATATAGTATATTCATATACAATATATATTCATATACTATATATACTATTTATATACTATATATATACATATGAATATACTATCTATGTATATATATATGAAGCTATGGTTTTTATATGCTGAATATAAGCAAGACATCAAAGATAACAGAATTTAATTTTTGTACATACCAGGCTGAAGAGGTAGTTTCTTCTTTTTAAGCATCAAACTATAAGCATACTTGATTTATAAATTGCTATGTACTAATTCCACACAATTTACTTTCTTTTTCTGCATTTTGGAAAAAATCCTTACTTATACTAATATAATCAAGAGTGTCACATAACTTTTGTTCCTTTAATAAAAATGCCAAACTATACAATCATTCCCTAAGCATTGTAGTTTTTAGACAAGTTAATATTCTTTTCCATTCATAAAAAAATCACTCTTTAAAAACATAAGCATAGAATTATCAATAAAATTATTACAGCAATACTTATATTGAGAAGGTCAGTGAATTTTAGATATAGTACTCAAATGCAGTGATGGGATTACATTTGATAGATTATCATTACCATAGAAAACTTCAGAACTATTTTAAATTGTTGGTAAGATTATCACTTATCTCAAGAGCATCACCATTTTTAAAACAGTCTACCAGATCTCTATAATAAGGTAAAGAATCATTATCACACTTCATAGATATTACTTCCACCTATATACAAACTAAATATGAATTTTAACAGTGACAAATGTTCTTCATCTGACACAAGTAAATGCTACAAATATCATACTAACTGACTTATCTCCAAAACAACATTAGAAAACAGAGAATAAAGAAAAACGTACCCTCACCACCACCAGGAAATGATTCTTTATTGAGCAGGAATCTAGCACATTCAAGCTTTCTGAAAAGAAAGACTTGACAAGTTGCCTCTTCTTTTACCTAAAGCCCTTCTTCTGCCCAAATACTCCCTGCATCCTGAAGTAGGGACTATCTCATAACACCTGCAATGATACAAACCATAAATCTTTAAGCAAGTGTCAAGGATCTATAGGAAGAGATGTAAAAAAAAGTTTATTCTGGAGATCTTAAAGATGTTAGTGATGTAAGCAGATGTTTAGAGTTGCATAGGTCAGCCCTCACCACCAGATCTTGAGTGACAGATGCCCACGTGTTCTTGTATAAATGAAGGTTTTTGTGTGTTTATGATATGTGTGTCCCTCCATTGCAAAACACCTGTGGCTTGAATCTAAAGTGGTACTAAAATATTTACAGAACTTCATAGCATACTGGCTCAATGATACTGAAGGAGAGGGCATTCTTGGGGAAGAATTGCATGAATAAGAAAGAGGCCAAAAGTAGGAGAATATGGGGATGGGAGGTGTGTCTTTGCACATATGAGTGCGGCAAGAGCACGTTTACATTTCTCATTACTTAAGAGCTACGGGAGAGTAATATCAGCAAGATGGCAGAATAAGAAGTCCATATCCCAATCTCCCACAGAAATACCTCTAGACAACAATATACAGACACAAAGTTTTTATTAGAACTCCAGAAATGTTAAAGAGTCTCAGTACCCTAAATAAGCTCAAAGCCATGAACACTCACATCAAAGTAAGAAATCTATTTCATTTCAACCATGTCAGCTCCTCCTCCAACACCAACACCCTGGAAGAAAAGTCCAACTCTTGTACTCTTCCTTGGGAGGTAAAGAGAAGGATAAAATATATGTCTGGGGTTACAGCTTTTGGAAGGAAAGGAGGGGTGCTACCAGGAACTAGTTTCTGTCTTCCCTGACTCAGAGCATTCATGGGAATCGGCATACCCTGGATGCCTGGGAGTTGCAGAGAACACAAGAGGGGCTCAGTCGCTGTGGCTGTGACAGAGAACTTGCACCAGCAAAGGGAAACCAACACAGCTTGTCATGATGGGGAGTAAGTGCCCACCTGTGGATTCTTCCTTAGCAGAAAAAGAATAGAGTATATGTTCGACATTCTAGCTTTCCATAAGGCTTTCTGAGGGATCAATTTCTGTCTCCTCTGATCCAGAATCCTGAAAGAGCATACCACAAGAAACAAAAGAGAGCTCAGCAGCATGTGGCTGCACCAGAGAACTTGTAATACTCCAGACAGACACCAGAGGGAGCAAGAGACTACAAGCTCTAAAAAAGCAGCTGGCAAACCTCTCCAATAGGGAAACTACATGCAGAGTACGAGAGAAGGTGTATCCTGAGAAAAGTTTTGACGACCTCCTAGAATCTCTAGCTGGAATGGCTGGTGAAGGTCTTTCCCTGCACAAAGTCAGAGTGTAAAGACTAGGAGAGGTGGCTGTTTTTCAAAGATAAGAATCCCAACACAAAAGTTACAAGACACATAAAGAAACAGGGATACATGTTCAATCAAAGGAGCGAAATAAATCTTCAGTAACCGAACCTAAAGAAATAGAATTATATTAATTACCTGACAAAGAATGCAAGATAATATTCATAAAGATGCTCAAAAAGTTCAGGAAAATGATACATGAATAAATTGAGAATATTAACAAAAGAGACAAAAATAACCAAATAGAAATTTTGTAGCTGGAAAGCACAATAATTGAATGTAAAATTTTACTGAAGAAGTTCAACAATAGAATTGATCAAGCAGGAAAAATGAACCAACAAACTCAAAGGCAGGTCATTTGAAACTATCCAGTCAAAGGAGCAAAATGAAAAAAAAATCAAAGATAGTTAAAAAAAATAGTTTGAGGGACTTATGGACTTAAGCAAATTGACTTTTGTATTGTTTTTACAGGAAGAAAAGAGAGAAAAGAAGGTAGAAAAAATTGTTTGAAGAAATAGTCACCCCAAACTCCCTAAATCTGAGGAGGAAACTAAACATCCAGAACCAAGAAGCCCAAAAGATTATAAGATTAACCCAACAAATTTATACTATGCACATTATAATCAAATCATCAAAAGAGAGAAAGAGACTTTCAAGAGAAAACCAACTCATCACATAAAAGAGAGCTTCCATAGGAATGAATTTCTCAGAAAACATGTTTTAGGTCAAAAAAAGCAGGGTAATATATTTAAAATGCTGAAAGAAAAAAAAATTACCATCCAAGAATACTATCAAATTTGACCTTCAAAAATGAAAAAGAAATAAAAAATGTTCAGATAAACAAAAGCTGAAGGAGTTCATTACCATTAGGCAAGCCTTGGAGGAATTGCAAAAAACAGTTCTTTAAGTTGAAACAAAAAGATGCCAGTCACCAATGTAAAAATGTATGAAAGTATGAAGCTCTCTGGTAAACGTAAATATACAGACAAATACAGAATACTGTGAACACTGTAATAGTAGTGGATAAACCACTTTTAATTATCTTATAAAAGTTGGGCAAGCAGGTGGATTTGTGGTTAAAGGTGCTGGATTCCCACATGGCTGACCACAGTTTGTGCCCTGGACCTGGCAGCTTGCTTTCTTGATTTTCCTTTCTCTCTTTCTGTATCTCTCTGGTCAAATTAAAAAATAATAATAACAAATGGAATTAAATAAATAAATATTTTTTTTAAAAAACTGGCTAATAGGCATGGGACAAGCAGATGATGTAATAGTTAAATCACTGGACTCCCAAATGGCTGACCACAGTTCAATACCAGATCGAGAGGACTGAAAATCATGCTGGGTGTGTGCACATGCATGTCCAAAATTCTGAGAGAAGAATGATGGAGAAGGGATTGCATCAAGGTCATCACTCCTGGGGGTGGTGTGAGATTTCTCACTTTCTGTCTCTCTGTCTCCCCCTGTCTCTCCAGTGAGTGAATGTGCCCTAAAGCAAAAAAATCTCTCTTAAAAAAAATTTAAAATGTTAATAGGCTGTTCAAGTCCCAGACCTGGAGGCTTGCTTGCTTTCTCATTATC
>NW_006159690.1:149753-156304 GCF_000334495.1 Tupaia belangeri chinensis
AGCCTTGTCCTCTTTCTCTATCTCTCTCTCTCTCTCTCTCTCTCTCTCTCTCTCAGCAGTGAAGAACAGTATATGATTATAAAGTGTATAGATATATATGTGTGTGTGTGTGTGTGTGTGTGTGTGTGTAATTGAATCTATAATGATTATAAATATGTATGTACCTACCATGGAAGCACTCAGAGTATATGAAGCAAACATCAACGGAGCTGAAGTGGTAAATAAGCAGCAGTGCAATAATAGTATAAGATTTTAATACCTCATTTTCAATAGTGGGTTGAACATCCAGACAGAAAATCAATTTAAAAAGAATAAAAATTTGAACAACACTACAGATCAGATGATCCCAAAAGGCATTTAAAGAACATTCCACCTAAAAAACAATAGAATTCAGTTTTCCTGAATGCGCGTGGATAATTCTCCTGTATACATCACATACCAGATAAGTCTTGAAGTTTTTAATAAGACCAAAATCATACCAAGCATCTTTTATAGCCACAATGAAATGAAACTAGAAATCAAAAAACAGAAGGAAAATTGAGAGACTCACATATTTGTGGGAATTAAATAATATACTCCTCTATAATGGGCAAAAAAGTGGAAGAAATTAAAAGGTAAATTAGAAAATATTAATATCTTGAGACAAATAAAGACAAAATGCCACATACCAAAATGTAAGTGATTTAGCAACAGTGGTACTAAGAAGGAAGTTTATAGTAATAAATGCATATATATAAAAGAAGAAATAAATCAAATAAACAACCTAACTTTACACCTTAAGGAACTAAAAAAAGTAAGAACAAAGCCCAAAATTAGCAGGATAAACAATTTTAAAAAGTAGAGAAGAAATTGAAGGCCAGACAGTGGTGCAGAGATAATGCAATGCTCTATAAGGCTGACCTACATAGAAAGGTTCCAGTTTCACATCCAGAGACATCTCTGAACATGTCAACACATGCATGCTCATGATCCAGGGCTGGTGAAGCTTGAGGTGAATTATAGGGGGACACTAGTAGGTAGGGGACACTGTTTCTGTCTCCCTTTCATTCTCTATTTCATGCAGGCCAGTGCTCATAGGAGAAAGAAAGAAAAAAACTTACAAAAAAATTAGAAGAGAAATAAATGAGAGAACATATGGCTCCTGAGAACTAGTGATTTCAGGAGAATAAGAGAAATGAAGATTTTCCACTGATAATTCAGCCTCCAGCCCACAAACTTGAGTGGTAGGAAGACTATCAGGTCTCTTGTCTCTGTCTCTGTCTCTCTCTATCTCTGTCTCTGTCTTCTCATTTTGGGAATTTTTCCTTTTTAAATGTTTTAAGTTAAAGCATTTACTTAGCTTTCAGTCCCTCCTTTCCCTTTATCTTGTTAATAATCCCCTCTCTCCCTCCCAACCCAGGAAAGGCAAGGGAATAGGACTTCAGAATACACCCTGCACACCATGCAGTTTCCTAATTTTTGCTTTTAAAAAAAAATGATAATTTTTTTTAGTTCTTTTATTTTTAGTTTTTTTCTTCTCTTTTTTTCTGTTTCTTGACTGTTTTTGTTGCTGTTGTTTCTCTCTCTCTGTTTCCTTTTCTGTATGCTCCTGGAAGCTTAGATTGAACTTCAAGTTTGGGAAGAAATACACTATCCATCAGATGACTAGAAATCATCGCAGAGCCACAAGAAATATGGGAAAGCAAGAAAATACCTCTTCCCCAAGGGAAAAGAATAACTCCTCTTCATCCACAGACAGTTCAATGGAAATCATGGAAATGTCTGATAAAGAATTTAGAACATTCATAATGGCGAAGCTGACAGAGATGAAAGAGAAGAGAGACAACTGCAGAAGAGAAAAAAGAAAGGAGCTGACAAGTTCTCCCACACCTCAGACTCTCTCTTTTAAACGTGTCCCCACACAGATGGAACTGTTAGAGATGAAGGCTATAACACAGGAAGTCAACATCTCCCTTGAAAGTATTAAAAGTAGACTAGATCATATAGAAAACAGAATCTCAGATGTAGAAGAGAAAATTGCTGGCCTAGAAAAATCCACCATGAAAACTGAGAAAAATTTCCCAAGAATTTGAAAATAATATACGAGAAATACTAGATACCATCAAACATCTGGATAATTGGCATCCCAGAAGGTGAAGAGACTCATAAGGGCATTGATAATCTATTCCATGAAATCCACAAGAAAACTTTCCAAACCTAGAGAGGCACTCAAAGATCCAGTCCCAAGAAATGCAAAGGACTCCAAATAGAATCAACCCAAGAAGATCTTCTCCAAGACACATTATAGCTAGACTGACCAAAACCACAGACAAAGACAAGATACTAAGATTGGAAAGAGAGAAATGGCAAGTTACCTACAAAGGATACCCTATCAGACTAACAGCAGACCTCTCATCAGAAACAATGCAAGCGAGGAAAGAATGGGAAAATATGTTCAAAGTGTTAAGGGAAAAGCAATTGCAACCGAGAATACTGTACCCAACAAAATTATCCTTCACAGGGAAGAAAAGACAAGAACATTCCTAGATAAACAAAACCTGAAAGAATTTACCAGCACCAGACCAGATCTCCAAGAAGTTCTCGAGGGAGTGCTTGTCAGGAAAATTAAATGCAGACACACAGTAACAAGAGTTCAAAAACTAAGAATTCTACCAAATTGTTAAAAATATAATGCAAATCCTTCTCAACATCTTCCAAAAAAATTGAAGAGAAGGGTACACTTCCAAATTCATTTTTTCTTTTATATAATGTATATTTTATTAGTTTGTACTAATACATTCTCATATTACAAAAGCAATTTAGCAGAAGAGTCTACCTGTTGATATTTGAATCATCTGAATAACACAAACAGAACTATACATTTTTTTAAAAATCTCAGGAGTGGAACAAAACAAAACAAAAAGACAAGATAAACAACAAAAAAAAAAGTTCTGTTCTTACAGGTGGACATTGAAGTGGACCTAATTCGGTTTTCTTTTTAAAAGGCTTCAAAGGCAAAGGCTGTTTAAACCTAACTTAAATGAATAAAAAATTTGTTCACTAAACTACTGGTCTCCACACCACTTTTATGTTTTCTGTTGTTTTGATGCAGGTTCTTTTGTGGCTGTTTCTTCTCTTGCTCTTTTCACTGGTCAAGGTGGTTCATACTCATCAAAGTTATCATCACTATCAAATTTGGTTTTCTCTCCCTGAAACTGTACTTTTGCTTTAGCGGACCCAGACTGAGCAGTTTTATTTCCTTTTCCTTTAAATTTGCGACCTTGTGACTTCCATTTGTTTAGGGATTCTTGCTGATCTTCTATGATTTTTTTTCAATGCTGCTTTTTCTACCTCTCCTTCTAGTACTTCCCAAGTGACTGCTTTGTTTCTTAATTGTGTAGGTTATTTGCATTATTTGCATCTTTGGCCTTCCTAGTTTTCTTGGCTTTTTCTTTAAACAGAATTATGCCCTCTTTTGCTCTTCTGATAAAATCTGTCCATTTTATTTCACCTTGATTTGAGAAAAGGATGTGCAAATCTTCTCTGCAAGTCTAATCTAAGTCACCTGCAAATTTCAGCAAGCATCCAATCTTTTCCTCTAAAGATTTCATTTCAGCATCTTCTGCTAGCCTCTATTTTCCTTCTTGCTCTCGTTTAGCTTCTACTTTATGCTGTCTTCTTTCTGCATTATTTTTTTTTTTGCAAAGTAATGTTTCTTGAAAAGTATTAACATCTCTGTGCCTTTGTACTTCTAACCAGGGGTCTCTACAAACTTCTTTGCAGATGTAATGTTTTCAAACACAGCAAATACTGATCTTTTAAATGCTTTCTGCAATGTTCCTCTCATCTGAATACTTAGTATTTCGACTTTCCCTTCTAACTATTCATTTATATCATCAAGGATTGCATCAGTTGGGATGTTTAATATAAACAGATCTGTTTTTAGCATCGTTTTTATACTAATCAGTCACTTCAGGGAGGGGTTTGCTTGGAGACCTCCTGATTTTAGTTTTATCTTCACTGATTTCCATGAGTTCTATCTTGAATTTGCTCAATGCTTCCACTATTACATTAAAGTCTGTCCTTAGATGGTTTAACCTGTTCAATTTTAACATTATTTCCAAATGTACCTAGCCTTCATCCAGTTTTATCTGTTCCTTTAAAAATGTCCTGTGGCAAATTGAAGTCTCCAAAATAATATTCAATCTCATGATAGGTTTTGGCCTCCAGAGCAGCCATTTTTTTCATTATCACCATTTTCAGCCATTGTGGCTATCTTTAGGGCCAGGTCCTGCAGAGATGTCCCACAGGCTCACTAACTGCCACGGCAACATCTCTACTTCCCAGTGACACCCGCTGGCCTAGCTCGCTCAAAGAAGATACCAAATTCATTTTATAACACAGAATTACCCTGAAACCAAAGACAAAAACACTACTATATAGAAAAATACAGGACAATACCTCCAATAATTGTAGATGCAAAAAATCTGTTAAACTTAATTCAATAGCACATTGAAAGCATCATACACCATGACCAAGTAGGGGTTTTCCCTGGGATGCAAAGATGGCTCAACATATAAAATCAATGTGATACACCACACTAACAGAACTAAGGAATAAAATTACATGATAATCTCCATAGACGCAAAAGAAAAAATGACTTGACAAAATTCAATATCCAATCATGATAAAAAACACTTCAAAAACTAGGGATAGAAGGAAATTACATCAATATGGCAAAGGCCATTTATGACTAGCCCACAGACAGCTTCATATTCAATGATGAAAAACTGAAATAGTTTTCTTTAAGATTAGGAACAGGGCAAGAATACCCATTTTCACCATTCCTATTCAACATAATAGTGGAAGTCAAAGCAATCAGGCAAGAAAGGAAAATAAAAGATATCCAAATCAGAAAGAAAATAAAATTATTTGTTTTTGTAGATGGCATGATCTTATATGTAGAAATCCAAAAAGGTTACACACACACACACACACACACACTGTCAGAACTAATTAATTAATTTGGTAAAGTCAAAGGATATAAAAGCAACATAAAAAACCAGTTGTATTTTCATACACTAACAATGAACAACCCAAAACAGAAATAAAGAAAATAGTCCTATTTACAATATTATTTAAAAGAATAAAATATTTGGCTCAGTGTCCATGACACAATTGGTAATTTACAGAACTATAGTACTGGAAGCCACATGGCCAGTCGTGGTTTGGATCCCTACCCAGGCAACCTTAAAAAACACCAGGCATGTGAGTGCAGGCAAGGATCCTAATGGGCAGGAGGACTAAGGGAAGGAGATTGTGGCATGACCAGACAGACCCCCTTTCTCCCTTTCACTCTTTGTCAAGCACATACATGTGTTCTCTATCATGAATTTTTTAAATAAGTACATATTTAGACATAAACTTAACTAAGGATCTAAAAGACTTGTATGTTGAAAACTACAAGATATTGTTGAAATAAATTCAAAAAAATATATAAAAAATGGAAAGACAGCTCATGTTCTTTGATTGGAAGGCTTATTACTATTAAAATATCCATACTACCCCCAAGAATTCTACAGATTTAATGCCATCTTTATTGAAATTTCAATGGCATTTCTTAGTTGCAGAAATTGTAAAAATAATCCTAAAATTCATATGGAACCACAAAGGACCCTTAATAGCCAAATAATCTTGAGAAAGTAAAACAACACTGGAGGCATCAGTTTCTGACTTCAAAACTCATTTTAAACCTGCAGTAATCAAAACAAAACAGTATGGTACTGGCAGAAAGCTATATTACCAATGGAACAGGGAGCTCAGAAACAAATCACATGAATACAGTCAAATTATCTTTGACAAAGATGCCAAGACTGCACAGTGTTGTAAAAATGGTCTCTTCAACAAATGGTATTAGTAAAACTAGGTATCTATAAACAACAGAATAAAATTGGATCTTTACTTCACACCATATATAAAAATGCACTTGAAGGGGCCTAAAGATTTAAACATAAAACCTGAAGGTACACAACTTCTTGAACAAAACAGAAAGGGAAACCTTCATAACATTGGAGTTGACAACTTTTTTTTTTTGATATGACACCAAAAGCTCAAGCAACAAAAGCAAATACAGACGAGAAGGACTACATCAAACACAAAAGTTCCTGCAAAGTAAAGTCAACAATCAAAAGAGTAAAAAGGCAGCCTATAAAATGAGAGAGAAAGTGTTTGTAAACTATAGGCTGATGAACTATAATTTAAAATATATAATTAGCTCTGACAACTCAATAACAACAACAACAACAAAACTAATAACTCAATTTAAAAATGAGCAAAGTATTGGAATAGATATTTTACCAAAGACATAAAAGTGACCGACAGGCATACAAGGTGATTTTAAAAAGTTCCTGGAAAAATGGAATGAAAGTACAAGTTTATTTTGATGTATAGAAGTTTTTAAAATATGTATAGCATAGCTAAAGAATTATTTATCTAATTATTTTATTCTTACTATTATTATGTGTTCATTTGCTATCAGGTACATGAGCTCACCAGAGAGAGACAAAGGGAAA
>NW_006159690.1:156335-186355 GCF_000334495.1 Tupaia belangeri chinensis
GAAAAAGCAAACCACCTGGTCTGGGACTTGTACCTTGGTCTCCCCTGTGGGAGTTCAACGCCTTAACCATCACGCCACCTGCTGGCTCTTCTCTCTTTTTTAAAGTTTATTTCTTCCATACGCATGAGAGACAAAGAGACAATGCTCCCAATGGGATCTTCATGCTATGTTCCTCTCTCAGCTTCAACCAGCCTTGGATCATAGGCACACACATACCCAGTGTTTTCAAGGAGGTCTCTGGACATGATCCCAGCACCTTGCCATGTGGGTCAGCTTCATGAAGTAAATCATGGGATTTACTGCTGCTCTACTGTCTTGCCCTGTAGTTTTTCATAATATGCACTCTTCATGAATTTTTAGAAGACCCCTCTTATAAGAAGATGCTAAACATCACCAACATTAGGAAAATGAAATAGAAACCATGATGGTCTGTTAAAATGACCGTTATAAAAACAAAAACAAAAATACAGAAAATAGCAAGTACTAGTGAAGATGTGAAGAAATTAGAACCCTTGTGCTTCATTGGTGGAAATGTAAAATAGTGCAACCATTATGGAAAACACTATTAAGATACCCTTTAAAAAATTGAAAATAAAATCACCATATGATCCAACAAACCACTTCTTGGTATTTATTAAAAATTATTGAAGTCTTGATCTCAACAAGAAATTTGCCCTCCCGGGGACCAGCAGTTGGCGTAATGGCTATGTCGGTGGACTCCCACGCAGTCAACCACGGTTCACGTCTCAGACCCGGTGGCTTAAACTCACGCCGGGCATGTGTGCATGTGTGCCCAGGATCCCGAGAGGAGAACGGAGGAGAAGGGATTGCGGCGTGGCCATCCCCCCCTGGGGGGTGCTTTCTCACTTTCTGTCTCTCTGTCTCTCTCTGTTTGGTGAGCACATGTGCCCTATAGCAAAAACCTCTCCAAAAAAAGAAAAAAAAAAGATATTTGCATTCCCATGTTCACTTAATTATTGTTCACAATAACCAGAAGGTGGAAACAACCCAAATGTCTAATAATAGATGAGTGGATAAATAAAATGTGGTATATAAATATAATGGAATATTAGTCACCCTTTAAAAATATGAAGTTGTGAATACTATGCTAAGTGAAAAAGTCCAGGCACAGAAGGACAGTCAGTAGGTAATTCCACTGAGATGAAGTATCTACAGGAGTTGAAGTCTTGGAAGCAAGAAGTAGAATAGTGGTTGCCAGTCGATAGAGGGAGGAAGTAAAGGAGAGTTTCTAACCAATAGTTATAATTATAGTCATGCCAGATTAAAAAAAAAAAGTCTAGAAATATGCTGTTCAGTAATGTTATATAGTTAACAATACTGTTCTATACACCTAAATTTTTATTAAGAAGATAAATTTATTGTTACATATTCTTTACCACAATAAAAAATAAACAAGTACTTTTAAAAGAAACAGATAAAATGCAGTTATACTCTAAAAAACAATTCAAAATTTTGACTTGGACCATTTAGATCATTCCATCCAGTGGTTTCTCAAACTTCAACAGGGGTTTCATTTTTCACTGAAAATTTTCCAACAAACAAATTATGAAACTGAAAAAAAAAAAAAAAGTACAACTGTGTCATTAAGTTAGGTTAGGTGAGAGGGATCCCAGTTTCAAACAGCATACATACTCATTGCTACCTCTCTCTATGAAGCCCAATCCCCAGTAATCCCTGATCTATTCTAAACTCCTCATTTTATAAAGAAACTGAGGTCCTGGGAGGAAAATGAACTCACTCTGGAGCCCATACTACTCAGTGGCATGGCTTTGGCTAGAATCCATATCTCCTGAATCCCAGCTTGATGATCTTTGCATTTTCATTAAGCTCCTTGTTACTAACCTGAGAAATAACCATCTAACTATAACTGGCAGCAGAGATGAGAGTACAGGCAATAGGGATAGGGGGGATTTCTAAGACTAATTACCAGTCAACACATTTCAAATTTCAACATTTTTTCATGTATAATTTGTTTCTGTTAGAAAAATAATACCCATTCACTGAAGGAACTTTTGAAATTGCTCAGAAGCAGAAAAGGAAGAAAAAGGTATAATCTCACCAATTACATATACAATCATTAACACTTGAATGTGTTTTCTTTCTTTTAATGAATAGATTGTTGGGTTTTCACCAAACTGCTCATTCTGTATATTTAGTTTCAGATTCTGCTTTTTTTTTTTTTTTCACAATTTGACAGCATAAGCATTTTCTATTTGTAAACTGCATTTTATCTCAGGACTACATAATATCATGTGAAACTTTTTTTCTGAAATTTTTTTACTACTTCAAATAACCTGGAATGAACATATATCTCTATCTAGAACAGTTTAACCATGCTCATGGCAATGTACCAAAGGTGGAATTATGAAGTGGAAGAATTTGAAGATTTTAATCTGTTTGATACATAATGGCAGATCCAAATATATATATAAAATTGCCAGAGGCACATGCACTATAAAGCATCAGGGTGTGATCACACCACAGTCCCTTCTCTGTCTTTCCTTTCTGTGGGGACTTTAGGTACGGACACACATGTATGCTCAGTCAGAACTCAAACCGTGCAGTCAACCATGTGAGATCTGGTTCCCTTAACCACAGCTAAGAGGCCAGTCCTATATATTTTATTTATGCACAATTACATAAACATTGTTTAAATTCTGGACATATAAATAAACAATATTTGCCATTATTTCCTCAACATAGGTGCAACTATTGAATACCTTAGTGTATGTTTTCTCCATCATCTTGAAAATACATACATATACACTCATAATTACCAAATTAAGACCATTGTATGTGGGTGTGTAATAGTTTTCTGTAAGCGTAGTCCCACAGTCCCATAGTCAATAAATGATACTTGAAGATCAGATTTTATTTGTTAATCACAATATTTTATCTCATTCACACAGATGAATATATTCCCATTTTTTCACTCCTGGTAGCCCCATACTCATAACCCCATATTCAAGTAACAGAGCTCTTACATGTGGGACTACCCCTAACAGAACAATTCTCAAGAAGGAATGTTGGTTGACTCAAGAGTGGATACAGTCGGTTGAAACAGCTTCTTCTTAATTTGACACTTCTGCAGTGCTCCATTAAAGTGATAGCCCAATGTGCTAGCCACCAGGAATAGCTGTAGGCTCTAAAACTTGAGTCTCTGGTTCTCATCAAGTGTTTTCAAAAGCACAGTGGTTAGGACAGAAAATATCAGAATGTCCCAGGTTCAAGTCTCTACCTCCTACAGGATGTGTGACTTGGATTAACTTAGTCTCGCTCAGCTCCAGTTTCCTCATCTGTAAAACAGTATCTTCCTCATAGGTTTGAGGTAATGATCCAATGAGACATTGCATGTAAAGTACTCAGCATCACATCAGAGCACATGCTTAATTAATTTTAGCTATAATTATTATTTTGAGGAGTTCAGGCAATAGCATTCTACTCTCACATTCACAAATATGACCACCTCTTTCCCCATTGATCTATTAAGAGAAAATACTTCCTAAAGTGATCATTCCCAAGATAGTCATTATGGCAATAAATACAGCAGTTGACAATGTCATCATATTTATCTTAATCATGAATGCTATTAACAGGTCAAAGTGGTGGAAATTGACATTAACTATTTTTGAATAAATAAATATATTCAAAATATACCTATCCTCAGGAGATTTATATGGCAATATCTTGCTTGATCTTCACAAACCTGTGAAGTATTATTACCATTTTGCAAATGGGCAAATTCCCATCCACAGTTTAGGAAATTTGCTGAAGATCACACAGTTAGAAATTAAAGAGCCAGGATTTGAATCTAAACCTATTGGGTCCGAAGCTCTAAGCCCCATCCACAGGGCAGGGGTGACAAACCTTTTACTGCAAAGGACCAATAATAAAAAGGGATGATCCTCATCATAACTGTGCTCTGTCGCTGCTGCACAGAAGCAGCTAGGAACAGTAAGTGAATGAGTGTGGCCGTCCAAATAACCTTCACTACAGATACTAAAATTTGAATTTCATATAACCTTTATATAGTAGAATATATTGTTCTTTTAATTTTTTCCCCAACCATTTAGAAAGGTAAAACCCATTCTTAGCTAGTGGTTCACATAGAAAACATTTGGTAGGGCCAGCCGGTAGCATGGTGGTTAAGGCAGCTAGATCCCACATGGTTGACTGTGCAGTTCAAGTTCTGGACATGAACGCTTGAGAAGCATATGCATGTGTGTCCCAAAAGCCCAAAGGAGGGATAGATGGATAGATGAAGAAGAAGGGATTGCAGCATGACTATCCCCAAGGAAGGGTTCTCTTTCTCTCTCTCTCTCTCTCTCTCTCTCTCTCTCTCTCTCTCTCTCTTGCACACATACCCCTGGAAAATTTTTAAAAGAAAAGAAAATAATTGGTGGACTACAGGTCCACTACAGAGAGAATGCAATGACCAGAAAATGTGGGAATCTTCAGTCACATTAGACAATGTGAACTTACCACACTTCACCTTAGATTTTTTTCTGTCTTATTCTTTTGGCCTTCAATACTCTTGGATGCACAATCCCCCAGCATCTACCTTTGTCTGCTATAATCTGTCATTCTTTAAGTTAAAATAACTTCACTTTTACATCTTGTAGAAAATGCAGCCAATTGACCTCTCACACCACCTTCACACCAAGTTAAGTGCCCCTTTTCTTAGAACCTTATGCATCCCCATTATGAGGTCTATCACACTGGATTAAAACAACTTGGGTACCAGTCTGTCTTCTCCAAGGGCCAGGGCTATGAAGGCAGGTTTCTGTCTTTATTATTGTACCTGCTTAGTAATTTATACAGCATATGATACATACCAGGAGGTCAATAAATAAGGGAAGACAGGATGGAGTGGAGGAAGTAGGTAAGGAAAAAGAGACAGAGGCCAGCAGGTGGCATAGTGATTAAGGTGCTGGATTCCCACATGGCTGAACATGGTTCGAATCCGAGACCTAGAGGCTTAAACTCACCTGGGGCGCATGTGCTTACCTGAAAAACCCAAGAGGAGAATGGAGGAGAACGGATTGCTACAGTGGCCATCCCCCATAGGGGAGGGAGCTGATATCTCACTTTCTCTCTCTATCTCTCCAATAAGCACACGCACCCTAGAGCAAAAAAAAAAAAGGCAAAGAGGCACGTGAACATTCTTAATTACAAATACAGTCTCTGAATGGGATATGGATAAGTTGGGAGAGCAAAGGAGGAACCTATATCCAGCCATTAAGGAAAGAAGTGAAAAAAAAATTGTCAAATGCGGATATGAAAATTATTTTCCTGCTTCTCATGAGGGCCAGTTTTAATCCCCTATAAAGTGGTTGTTCATTGTGTCGGGACTATGAAGCACAAAGCAAAAGTAAGGTTCTGGAATTGTTCCATCAAGGCCCAAGGAAAAGATACCGACTAGAGATTCTGGGTGCCCCATGGAATCCAAGACATTTACATCCCGTTCAATGCCAATGAAAGGAAGAGATGGCAATGTCTCAAAAATTAAGATGGCTTCTATTTAAAATATTATAGCAAATAAAAGAACCCAACTGAGAACTCACAGGAAAAAGAAATTGAAGAGCCAAGGGGATGGGGTTGTGTAGGAGAGGATGGATATTCTAAAGCCTTTT
The DNA here is from genome assembly GCF_000334495.1 of Tupaia belangeri chinensis. NCBI lineage: Eukaryota > Metazoa > Chordata > Mammalia > Scandentia > Tupaiidae > Tupaia > Tupaia belangeri. The sequence continues at coordinate 161,990 of NW_006159690.1, forward strand.
TTCAGCTCTGTATCAAACACGTTTGCTCTTTCTAAGAGATTATGGAAGCTCGGATTTGTTCTCCAAAGCACTTCTTTGAAGCAGAGTTTAATCGTCACAGGCCATTAACGCTTCAGGTTTTGGAGTCTCTCTCTCTCTCTCTCTCTCTCTCTTTTCCTTTTCTTAATCAGGTGCTTTATGGAAGAACTTCTTTGAGATGAAAACATCTGGAATAAGAATAAGAAACATCAGTTCTTTACTCCATTACTGTTCTTGTTTCCCTTTCCTCCCTAAATCCCTGTTTCCACAGGTGCAATGCCCCAGAGAGATGCTAGCACGTGTATCTACCAAGAGACTCTTGGGGGGCTCACAGAGACCTGACTGCATGTGTTTAGAGTCATACTCCAAATATCTTTTCCATTCACACACTGAAATTTTGTATCTCCAAGGAAGATACCTGTCACTGCCCAACCAAAGAAAAAGCCAAGAAATACTTAAATTATCCTCATTGTCTTGTCCACCTCTCCTTTTCCCCTGTTATTTCTGAAGAAGGGACACTCCTGGTAGATTCTGTTCAAATAGAGCATGAAGACTTCTCCTCGACATTTGGTGAATGAATAAGGAAAGTCATGAGCCATATATTCCAGGTCCAAATCTGCCATGAATTTGATGGATGTCTTTAAGTAAGACATGTGACTTCTCTGGGTTCTGATGGCTCCTGTGACATGCCACCCAGAGGCTTTTCAGGCTATTGAAACACTGATGGCTGACAGCCCACTGTTGAAAACTCCTCTGGATTTTGTTCTTACTTGAAAATACTGGGTTGTTGGAAAAGTCATGTTGCTTTTTTGCATAGAAAAACAGGAAAATACATCATGACTTTTCTGGCGACCCAATACTGACTAGCCCAAATCTCTTCCATTTCTCTGAGACAGCTCTCACTCAATTACTGATCTGTCATTGCAGAATTACAATGTTCTGACTCCTTTATCCCAATCTGGGGCAGTCCTGCAAGAGCATCCAGTTTTTGCCTTTTTTGTAGGCTCACCTATACATTTGTTGGGACCACATTGACTTTTAACTCTTCCCTCTACGTGATCCTTTCTCTCTCTCTCTCTCTCTCTCTCTCTTTCTCTCTCTCTCTCTTTTCTTCCCTGTTAGGGTTGGTCCTGACAATCACCAAAATAAACTTCTGGCACACAAACTTCACAAGTCTTACACAAGCCTTAAAGTGTGCTCTCAGGGAGACTACCTGGAACATTGACCCCTAGCATTTCCATCTATCCAATAAGGGGTTCATGCTAGCCAACCTCCATTACTGCCTGTGAACATGAGTAAGCACAAGATCCACCTGCCGGGTGGTTAACAGTCAGCAGAGGCAGCCAGGGCAGGGTCTCACGTACATCAGAATGCAGTTACATTATGGAATTCGGGCCACAGCTCTCTCTCTCAAGCACTATGAAACAATTGATTTCACAGCAGAGATACTAAGCATTCGGGTCTCCTGTCTCTGCCATTAACTTGCTCAATGAATCTAGACAATGTTCTTTGCTGGACTTCATTTTTTTTTTTTAATATACAGAATAAGAGGCTTTATCTTACCTCTCCCCTTCCCTCATTTCAAGTGAATTTCTGTGATTTCTCCTTAGACACACACACACACAAAAAATCATTTTTGGAAGAATCATTCATGAACCAAAACACACACTATTCGTGACTCTGCACAGCGCCCTCTATAGGGCTTGTCTCATGAAACCTTGGTGGAAGGCTGCCTAATGTGTGCAGGGAGTTGTGATCAGGGCAAGCTCCCTGGATTCAGTGTGCTACTCATTCACAAAGAGAAGCCTGCCACAATTCATAAGGTTCTTGAGTATTCAGGGACCAAGTAGAAGAGAATAGAAACTAACATATGTCTTCAAAAAGCTTATGGAAAATGCATATTCTGAAAAACCTGTTCCTGAATGTCCATTTTTCTAACAAAATAAACTTGAACTTTAATTCCATCTTTCCAAGAACTTTTTGAAGTCCCAATGCATTGAGCACTTACTGTGTCCCTATCAGGGGTCTTTTTTGTTTTGTTTTGTTTTGTTTTACAAATTATAGTTCATTTCATTTCAACAACAGTCCAGGAAAGGCAGTTATCACCCTTCCCCATTTTACAGATGAAGCCTACAGAGGGAAACGAAACCCCAGAGTCGAGATGAGACCTCTACCCTACCACTCACCATGGCTCTTTCCTCTTTATAATGCTTGCTACCATGTCTACCTCCTCAATGAGAGTTGGGGATCTCCTTGAGGGAGGGCCCTAAATGTTTCTTCTTTTTATCTGAGCATCTGGCATGATGGCAAGCACCTGTTACTAAGTATAAGTTTATAATATGAATTAATTAAAGTCTTTTGACTTCACTTGCTATTTCTATCAAATAATCAGCTTTGCTACTGTATCTCCACATTTTTCTAATAATGATCAATCCTGAGACAAGCAGACGATCAACGCCAAACATCAAAGACCCAGCTTATTTCAGTTTCCCAAATCGCACAGTGATCCCAGTCACTTGGCTCCTTCAGGACCTAATAGCTGCCTGACAAGCCTCAGCGCTGTCTACTTGCATGAGATGGGCCCACTTGGGCCAGACGAGAAAGGGCTCTCATTGATTATGCCTAAAAACCCATTATGCTTTTGAAAGCTGTTTCATTTTAAGATGGTCTAAATACATCCTTATCATTTTTAACCATGCCCACAAAAAGCATCCTAAAGATATTTGATCATTCAATTAGACTAAATGAGGCCAATGTATACGCTGTTGCCTCAGAGGTATCATGCTTAATAAAACATACTTTATAAACCCCATGAAGGCTGTAATTAAATTTACAAGCAGCCCTCCCCACAACTTCAACAAAAGATGCCGAATGTTGTGTGTATGTCTCTGTGCATGTGCGTGTGTGGTGTGTGTGTGTGTGTGTGTGTGTGTGTATGTGTGTTGTTAAGTCCTGTTCCATAAGGATTATAGCTCCCCTGCTGTTTGGAAAAGATAATTTCACTTGTAACACTAATAACTCGAGCAGGGGAGAAGCTGGCCTGGTGAATGGAATGCACTTCACTGCACATCTTGGCTCAGCTAGAAATCGGAAACAGATGGTCCTTGCGGCTGGTTTTCCACTCGAGCCCGCTCACTGCCAGCCTGTGGTCTTCAGTGTGCTGCTGCTGGCAGTCTGTGACTTGAACATAGTAGGACAGTGGCAAAAGAAATCAAATCTTTTCCAATGAGCAGCAAGTTATAATGAAATTTGACAGATCTGACATTCTATACCCAACATCTAGTTAGAATATATTAACCTTTCAGTTTTCTTAAGCGCCTTGCATAGAAGTTGTGAATGTACTTATTAGAGGGTTGTGTTGTATGCAGTTTTTTCCTCCTCCTTTTTTTTTTTCCTATTTTAACAGGGGGCAGAGGGTTTAGTCCAACCTTGAGGTGGTAGCTGGTTAACAGAAAATTCAGAGAAAGTCAGAGGCAAAGAATTTGTAAATGGAAATGAGGCACAAGAACTGCCATCAAGAAGAAAAGAGATTCTTTGCAGGAGTGTCGGTGACTTTCTGCTGAAGAAATTAGCAATGTTTGTCTTCAAGCAAAAAAAAATATAAATAAATTTTTTAATCAAAAATCTAAGCAATCTCTAGGCATATCATTAACATGGATGGGGTTGTCTGGACCCCCTGGCATTTTCTTCACTTCTGCCCTTTTCAGTTTTGCAGCATTGGCTTCTGCCATACGATGAGAGAACTATGCCAGGTAACTTGGAAGTCTGGCTTATTTAAATCACCATGCTCACATCATCCTTGTGTGTACCTGTGCAGAGGATTTTGCTGCTTTCCTCAAATAAGTAAAGAAATAAAAATAAAAGGATAGCAACCCGCAGCAGCAGCACCTACATAGCACAACACTCTGCAGTGCTGGAAGCCATTTAGCAAATAGGGGTTTAGTTTCCAGGTCAACCTCACACACACCTGGGGCATACGTGCCCACAATTCTGGATAGCAGGGAGGACTTAGGGGAGGATCATGACATGCGTGTTGGTGGTGCTTCTCTCTCTCTCTCTCTCTCTCTCTCTCTCTCTCTCTCTTTCTCTCTCTCATAAAAATAAATACACTTTTCTTTAAAAAGATAAATCTTCCACTGAAGAGCTCAACATTCCTAGGCTTTGGAGGAACTAGATGTTCTAACCTTTTGATTCTTTCTCTTATCCCAAAGCTCACATGTGAGTACACAGTCATTTGAAGGGTTACACAGTGATGTCCTGATCCCCATTTTAGGATTTTCCACCTGATTAAGGTTCAAGGAAAGACTTGGTATTCATAGTACATAATCCATCTTCAATATAGTCTTTTCTCTCTCTCTTTTTTTTTTTAATCTTAGCTATCTAACTGAACTTTATATTTTCACCTACAGGATACATTTCTAATTTCATGATTTCCAATTGGTGGTGCTTCTCTCTCTCTCTCTCTCTCTCTCTCTCTCTCTCTCTCTTTCTCTCTCTCATAAAAATAAATACACTTTTCTTTAAAAAGATAAATCTTCCACTGAAGAGCTCAACATTCCTAGGCTTTGGAGGAACTAGATGTTCTAACCTTTTGATTCTTTCTCTTATCCCAAAGCTCACATGTGAGTACACAGTCATTTGAAGGGTTACACAGTGATGTCCTGATCCCCATTTTAGGATTTTCCACCTGATTAAGGTTCAAGGAAAGACTTGGTATTCATAGTACATAATCCATCTTCAATATAGTCTTTTCTCTCTCTCTTTTTTTTTTTAATCTTAGCTATCTAACTGAACTTTATATTTTCACCTACAGGATACATTTCTAATTTCATGATTTCCAAGAGCTTGGAGATTCAAAGTCATATTTCTTAAACCCAACATCCAACTCCACTAAAGAAGTAAAAAATATTTTCTGGGAGCTAGTGGTTGGAATAAGAAAAGCATGAACCCATACTTTTGTCCGGTAGATACAAAGTTGGATCTTAGTTCTTGTTTATCATGTTTCCTTAAGAGTCACCTTTTAGAACATCACCTGCAAATCAAAAATAATAATACCAACCTCCTAGGGTTCTTGTGAAAATTAAGTGACATGTGCCCAGTTTTAAAAAGTGCCTAGCACAGAGCAGGTGCTAAACCCTGTTGCTTCCTTTTTTTTTTTTTTTTGGTGATTTAGGAAGCAACACTAGAAAGGGGAATCTCTAGAGTCATAATTCGTAGACCTAAATCTTCCTTGCATCTCTAACTTTGGGGTTCCAAGCAAGTCTGTTCACTTCTTAAAACCTGTTTTCTGTTTGTAAAATGGAGTTAATAATAGGCCTTAACTCCTAAGGACCTACCTGGAAAAAAAACAGAGCAAGATCTCAGAGCAGTACCCAGCCAAAAGGAAGCACTCAATAAATGTTAGCTGCTATTATAAGCTACATCAAATCAAGCTTTTCTTCTAGAGTTTCACATTTCTAGTGGTCCTGGAAACAAAGCTTGACAAAAAGGAGGGGAAAAAAATGAATTGCCTATGTTACAGAGGTTGCTATTAAGAGGGTGAATGAATGAAGGAAAGATAGAAGTTCATTAAAGATAGATGATAACACAGTCTATGTGAAGTACTAATGGATGATACAGAGAAAAAAAGGCACCAGAAAGGCAAAGGATCTAGAGGCCATGGTGGACTAGGGTCTTGATGAGGGACATAAATTTGGAGAGGCATATGGTGTACCAGGAGGGGCAATAGTTTGGTCAAGGTAAAAGAAAAGACTATTAAAATATGTGATAAATGCAATAAAATATCATATCAACTTGTGTTCTAGGCCTTCATACTGTCTCTCTAACTATTTAAGGAGTCCCCACTATCACCTGTAACTATGCTTGACCTTGTAACTATTCAGAAAAGTAAGAGATAGTCCATGCCCTCAAAAATATAAAGGTCTAAGGGACCAGCAGTTAGCGTAATGGCTATGTCACTGGACTCCCATGTAGTCGACTGCAGTTTGAGTCCCGGACCTGGTGGCTTAAACTCAAACCAGGTGCATGTGTGCGCGTGCCCAAGATCCCAAGAGGAGAGTGGAGGAGAAGGGATTGCAGCCTGGTCATCCCTCCTAGGGTTTGATTTCTCGCTTTCTGTTTCCCTGTCTCTCTGTCTTCTAGCGAACGCACACACCCTATAGCAAAAACCTCTCCAAAAAAAGAAAAAGGAAAAAAAAAAAATATATATATATACACATATATATACACACACACACATAAAGGTCTAGGAGGAAGGATAGATAATTCCAAGGAGAGGGTGCCAGTGCAATTAGGCACAGGTTATTATGAAAAAACAAAAGGAAGGGACCTAACCCAGCCCCACAGGACAAGACCAGCAGGGCCTAGAAAGAGGGGGAATAATAATATTCCTGAACAGGAGAATAATAATAAAATATCAATAACAATACAATAACTTTGGTTGAGCACTCATAAATGAGAGTCTGTGTACTTCATGCATATTTTTTCTTCTAATTATAACTACATATCATACATATACACACTTAAGAACTATTATTATTTTTATAATAGAATCAGAGAGGTTAAGTAACCTGGGAGAGGTGACAGAGTTCATTGCCAACAGAACCAGAATACAATCAGCCTTCAGAAACAGTGCTTTCAGATGCTCTGCTAACAAGTTCCTAAAAGTCATTCATATTCCATTTCGTATTGCTTTTAGTAACATACAACCACAAACCTTCTTGATATGGTACACCTGTTGGCAGAAGAGTTTTTAAGGCCTTTATTCAAAGACGCTGCGTGAAAGACACAGGTAGAAATCCTCTATCCACTGAGCCCTCTCAGGTTCTCCCAAGAACTAAAGGTGGGGGGGGGGAGTTGATTAGGGGGCATTGGGCCACAAGGACTAGAATGAGCCAGAAAAGTGGCTTGCACTTTGCCTGAAGTTTCAGGTCCTAAGAAGACAATGCCCTTTCTAATGCTGGACCATACTTATTGCTTGATTCCATGGCTTGGGGGAGTCCCACTTACAGAATATACTCAAAGGAAATAGAAAGTCCAAATCCTAGTGGGCTTATTTCTTGATGAGAGTGCTGTTTCTGACTCAGATTCATTCACGTGTGGTGGGAAGAAGTATTCAAATGACAAGAGTTAAATTCAAAACATGTAGCCGCTTTCTGTTTTTTTTTTTTTTCTTCTGACTGAAGGCAAACCATTTAGATGTTTGTTTCCAAAAAGGCATCTGTCAGCAATCAAAGGGGAAAAATGCATAAAGCAAATGCAATTGTTTGGAGTAGCATTTCCTGGATCATGTTAAATGCTTGAATTGCTCCCCATTATGCTCACCAAATAATTTTATTTCCCACAATAATTGCAATATTTAACATGTTTTATTTAATCTTGTTTTAAGGCTATTAACAACGGGCCACACTGTGAAAAGACTGATTGCTGTATGGGGAAGGACAGCTCCCACCAGCCTGTTAAAGAACAATGATGAAGTTAAATGCACCTAATTGTTCTGGATTTAAAACACTATTATTCAATAATATTTATCATTTCTTTGTTTAAAACTACTTTGCATCTCCTGAAAACTCTTCCTGGGTATTCCATCATTCACAAAGTGAAATCTGGGCACCAGCTTACCGAGTGCCCCGTTCATTCATAAATAATGTGTGTGAGTAAGGTGTCCCAAGTCTCAGAAATACAGTCTCGAACTAAAGACACCTGCAACTTCAAAAGTTGCAACAGGACGAACTTAGAATTTGACAGCTATGGACCCACAGGTACAAGATGTCCATGTGCCTTTATACCTGGAAGAAAGCTAAGGAAACCTTAAAGCAAGGAAACTGTCTCTTTTCCTGCCTGTCAGAGGGAAGTAGGAATAGATCAAGTGGAAGAGAAGGTTGATTCAAAGACAGAATGCTACTTCATTTCTTTTATTCTATTGTTTTTCCTCTATTGATTTATTTGGTGCTATTTTATATTGTTTGCCTAGTTTTCAGTATTTTCCTTATGTTTCTTTAAATGATAAACTGAAGAAAGACCCACTTGAATGTTACCGCAGTTACACGAGGCAATAAGAGTTTGGGTTGGCCAACTCTGGACAAGTTTCTGGTTAGAAGGTCTATTTGCTATTCGGCGGACACTGAGCGTAACTTCGCTTTGCCCGTGCTACTGCAGACTCTTCTGCAAAGAGGAGTAACACCAAGGTAATAAAGAATACAAAAATGCTTTTGAAGAGGAATGGCAATATCTATATTTGATAATAATTCCTGGTACCACCTTTTATCCCCATATTATTGGAAGAAATCCCATCACAATGAGGGATAAGAAAGAAAAAATAAAACAAAAAGAGGCCTTATTTACTGTATTTGCTGTTCATTCCTAAAAGCTGTCTGTGCATTGTGCTTTAAAATAGAAAATATTTCTGGCATAATAGAATAAAATTAGCTTTCGTAAAATTATTTTTGTCAAAATAGCTGTTTACCCAATGCTCAATAGTTAAAATAATACCTACTAAGAAGAGGTCAGAAATAGGAAAGCAAAAGCAACCAAATTTAATTTCCTCGGAACTTACACTATATCCTGAATAAGTTTATCTAAATATTATTCAGTCAAAAATATGACTAGGAAAAAATCCACTGGCTATTTGGGCTGTAAATGCACAACCTGTTCAATCATCCCAGTTCAATTGCCCTGAGAAATAGAGATACATAAATTCTCCCATGATGCAGAGTCCCTATCTTGAAGGTCTACCATGCAGAGAACTTGAGAAGTTCACTGCTAGATTCTTGAGGATCAAGGAATCACATATATTCAGGCGGGGGAAATGGGATTCGTCCAGTACACTGCTCTTATAAAATTATTTCTGCAATTCCTAATGTCACACAGCTTGAAAGAATAAAATATAACAAATACAAGTCATTCTCTACATCCTTCTGCTTGATTCTGAATAAAATGACTTGAAATTCAGCAGGTATCTGGACTTCGCTCACTTAAAAAAAATCATTTTTACAGCAATTCTTATTGGTGGGTCCATGTTGTGGTTTATTATTTTTATGCTAAAGAAAAGCTGTGTGGTTAAAAACCCCTGTGAAGAATATGGCTTGGTAACAATAAGGAAATCAGAAGGGATTTTCCCTGAATAAGGAAGTCCTCATGTCAAGTTTAGACTGAATTGTGTTAAACTGATTGATAATGACTATCCACTTTATTTACAGAGGATGGAAAAGTCCAGAATTAATTTTTTTAAATACATCCAAAACTAGGCGATTCCTGGTGCCTAGCCTAGATAAGAACTTGCAAAATATCAGTAATGGATTTATTTACTCACATGAAACCACAGCTCTAAACATAATGCCAGCCGACCCCCAAATCAAGAGACTTGAATGCTGTCATCTCATGTTTACGTCCCTTCACAACCAAATTAACTAATGAATTAATTTTTTTTTTTAAAAAAAGGTAAGAAAAGAAAAATATTTTTCTCCAGATTTTTTTTTCCTCCTTGGAAAACCTGTTCAACTATTCCCAGATTTTGTTTTAGAGTTTTCGCTTTGCTTCCAGCAGAGATGTGTAAGACAGCAAAACTGAACTAAACATTTTTTTTAAATGCACAGCTCACGTTCTTGAAAAAAGTGGCTGTGAAAAACAGATACTGAATCAGACTTAAAGTCAAAGAAGGGGGTGGGGGTAGGGGGGGAAAAAAGCCCAAAACATTGCATGATAGTCTCTAAGCAGTTCCATCTGTCAAGCAGAAATTTTAGGCTAATAGCCTGTGGCAATCTCCATACGCAGTCCACTACCTGCCTTTGTCCTATTAAATCTCTTTATTCTCCTTAAAAAAAAAAAAGGGGGGGGGGTTGGTTGTTGGGGGGAAAGGAAAAACCTTGCAGACCAAAATCATCTGAGTGATGAAGCCCTAATTTTAACCACCTCCCTTTGATGTGTAGCAGTGGGCTCTTGTTTTTTAAAAAGGAGCGAGGAGAAGACAGTGCTAGGAGCAGAAGACTTTTCATCTCCACTTCACCTTGCCACTGGGTCTGTGAGAGATTGGTTCATTGTCAAGGAGATTTTTTTTTTTACCCATGATTCCATATGGTATGGACTGGACTACATGTTGCCCCACATGCCACTGCAAATGTTTTCTCAATTAGGTGTCTTATCTCCCGTGAGTTAGCATCAGATGAAGCTTGCTGACAGCGTAATGGCAGGGAAAGCTTCCGACGGCTCCATCAAATGGCAGCTCTGCTACGACATCTCGGCCAGAACTTGGTGGATGGTGAGTTGGCAGCCGGGCTGCTTTTTTTTTTTTTTTTTTTTTTCTCCTTTTCTACTTTCCCTCCCTCTTTGACAAAATGTCCCAGACCTCACATTCATCAAATTCACATTTGATTTTTTTCACACTCTTCAGTGAGGCAGCCTCACACTGCTTCCTCTTGCCATCCTCTCTCTGCCACTCTGCGACTGAGTTCCCAGGAACGCTTGTTCTTGTTTTCCATGGGACAGTATTTGGGAGTTTCTATTTTTTCCATTTTTTTTTTTTAAGAGTAGCCGAAGTTTGAAGGTGAAGGTGGGTATTTTAGTCAAGCTGGACTTGGGATTTAAAAAAAAAAAGAAAAAGAAAAAGGAAACATTTGTTGTGGCCCCCAGATTTTGATCCCTCTCTCTAGTTTCATATCCTCTTTACTTTTGTTTTCAGGGACTAGGGGTGCATGGTTTTCCTTGTCTGTGGTGTTTTCTGAGGAAGCATATTGGGCACTGAGGAGAAGCCAGTGCTGAGTAAATTCCACATTCTGCCTCGTTAATTGGATTGCCTGAAGTCACCTGCAAGAGAACTCTGGGTCCACAATACCTGCTTTCCATCTGGACAGCCAGAGCTCTCAGCTAACTTTTCCCCATTTGTTTATGTCAGAGCAGTTATGCAGTCTCTTAGGGACGCTAGCTCTGAGTGGAAAAGACCCATTCACCCTGTCTTTTAGTGACTCCGGGTACAAATAAGTTTTAATAAAGTTCTACCATGCAGCTGCAGAATGAGTTAACTTGCATGGCATGGTCAGCCAGGCCAGACAACCTTTGACATCTTGGATCTATAAGAGGTAGTGAGTTGGGAGGATGCACAATAGCTCATTGTCACGGGAGATGCAAGTCCTGTGAGGAAGAGAGTCCTCAAATCATTACTGCCCTCGTTAGGGTGGTGTCCGTTAAGGATTAATTCGTTAGCAGTGCGTTTCTAGTTTTCCGTAATTATTATTCTTGCGGCAAGCGTGAATTCTTCCAGGGAGTTTAAAAAAAAAAAAAAAAGTTTGCTGCCAGGACAATGAATGTATTATCCGTTCCTAACTGGACCGTGAACTTCAGCTCATTTCACATAGATATCAGTTTAAGAAAAAGAGAGAGAGAGTGAGTGATGTTGAAGCGGGAGACTGGCGAATGGAATTACAAAACAGGGCATGGTTGGTTTCATTGCATGATCTGCAGAAAGAGTTCTCCTTTCCCCTTCCCGGACCAAGGGTGGTATCATTTTGGCAAGTTTTAGGAATTCGGAGGACTGAGAGACTATTAAAAGTGAGCTACGGCAGGATTCTATTCGGCTGCTTCTTGGGATGCAGTGTGGCCCATCCTAAGGACTCTTGAGTTAAAGTGGTTGTGGGTATGTGTGTACATGTGTGTTTTAACTTGCAATTTCTGAGCTAGACATCAGAAACTTTCCCAGTGATTTCCAAACAATGTTACATGCAGCTTTTGGCTAATTAGACAAGCAGTAGACTATCCACTTTGACCCTGAACTTTTATTCAGGGCACTTATTTTCCCATCAGAGTTTCTGCCAGCAAGAACAAGGTTTACTTGTGTGCTATGATGTTGCTTATTGCTTCGCCTTATGCAGCTTGTTAAACACTAGAAATGAATATACTGATTGGTTTAGCTATTCTTTTCTAAGCCAGGTTGTAAGCTTTAAAAAAAAAAAAACTGCGCGCTGATGTCATATTCTGGGTGAAACATTCTACTTCCTTGAATACGAAGGGCTCATAGATTTTATAGACTGTTGCTTTTTATGGCAAACTGTGTCATCTATTTTTTTTTCTTCTCAAAGATCACCAAATGCTTCTTTTTTTAACTTAGAACACTGTCATTTTCTTTTTTGTAAAGTTTACTTGGAAGTTGCTTTTCATTTAAAATTATTTTACAGATGTTTTACCGCCGGGAATATAACATATAAAAGTGGTGGAAACATTTAGCAATGCAGTTGTCTAAAAATAAACAATGCTGAAAGCTCACATGCTGCTGGGGAGGCTGCATACTGTAGAGAAGTTTCTCTCAACTTCGTGCTTCTAGATCTTTGCTTTGAAATGGGGTGAGAAATCAGAGTTCTTTAAAGAACTTGTAGAAGTTAGCATAAGGAATAAATTCCTTTTTTTATTTCCTGTAAAGGTGACCACATAGCATAGCATTTTAGATCTGCCAGTTACCAGTAAGTGTAATGTACATTTCCTATTTTTGATGGAAAATTGAGGACTTGGATCAAGGGGGAAAGCACTAATTAAAAGAATACAACTTTCACATTTTTCTCTTAGATCTCTTTCCTTGAATAGCACTCACTCCCTCTCCCTCTCTAACCCCACCTCGCTATCCCAAGCCATTTTTCCCAACTGACCAAAACAATGTAAACTTTCTCCTAGCTGATAGGGTTCTAACTAAAGGACAGTACAAGATCTGAGTTTCACACTAAAGGCAAATAAAGCTTTAAAATTACCTCATGCGTCATCTGGCTGCACAGACTCCGGGCTCATAGTGGGAACCTCCGGCTTGGTCCTCCCGCATACAAAGGCAACTCAGTCAATGCCCCTCCGCCCGTGGAGACAGCCTCAGCTGCCAACACCGGGATATGCAATTTTGCTTTTTAATGAATCGTAAACAATTTGTATGGCAAATGAGTTTGTTTGTTTTAGTTTTGGGGCATATGTTGGACCAGGGTGTAGACAGTCATTACCTATTCCAGAATTTTAGGTGAGAATGGATAGAGCCCCAGATCATTTTTCTTTTTCTAAATAATAAAGACACACTAGGATGAAAGAAACTGGTTAATAAAAGACTGAGACTAACAACCTCTCTCCTCTCTCCCTCTCTCCTCTTCCCCTCTCTTCCCCCACCCCCTCTCATAACTCACTTCAACTTACAGTAGGATTTTTAACTGCACTTTTCGGTAACTTACTGAAAGTCAGTTGACTAGATTAATCTTTAATTTTTTTTAAGTGTAAATGTTAGCTTTGTTTTCAAAAGACTGCTTCTGTTTAAGGAATGGTTACTTTAAATGTGAAATACTGATTTGTTGTTGTTAAGACAAATGTTGTCTTGAGGGACATGGGATATTAAAAAATGAGAAATATATTTGTAATATCAAAATGGAGCAATAAAGAAATCTTGATATCCTAAAGCCAGATTAAAACTTGTATTCGATCTCATAAAATTAGAAGTTAGCAAGCCACCAGGGTCCGAGCATGTACATTTTAACAGTAATTACCCTTGGCGCTGCCACTTATGAGGACTCTTTTGATATCTGAGCCACTTCTCTAATGCTTTAATCATGCAAATTAAAAAAATAGATAATATGTATTAAATTCATCTAGCTGTGTTGTGACAACTCTAGTTGAAACCTTCCGATAGAAAACTAAAGAAAATCCTTGTGAAATTGTTTTTCCATTCCCAATTAAATGGAAGTGCCTGGATGCATATATATGCTTCAAAATAAAATTCTGGCCAGGAGAATTGCCTCCATCTCCATCCTACCCACATGGCATTAAAATGAAGGCAGAATGAAAATTCACCTCTTTGTAATGATTCAGTGATAACAATGGGTTAGGGGACTATTTTTATGTGAACTACAAAATACACTTGTCTTGTTTCTACCATCTAATTGAAAAACTCGTGGTGGCTATGAAATGAAGGCTACTAAATCAGCCCACAGCCCCCTTCTCACCCCATTCTAGGTCCCCAAGCACTTATTTTGAGAGTGTTCTCTTTAGAAATTGCCATATAATTTTTCAATTAATTTGTCACTTACTCCTAATCTTTACAGCTCAAACTGCATTCTAGGAAAATATTTAGGCAGAAAAGAGCTGCTATACCTTGTAGTGAAAATGCCTACTTTTTAAAGTATACTTGAAAAAGTACCAACATACTTCTATGAAATACTATCTGTGTTCAACAATTAAAAAAAAAAAAAATTCCCTCAACTCCTACCTACTTTGTAAGTGACTGGCAGGTTTAACTGCTGCAGACCCAAAATTAAGAACTCATATTTCATGTAAACCTTTTGTTGTTGTTATTCACTTGGGTTCATATCTTGGGTTATATTTGCCATTTTGAATTTTAAAATGTTAATTCTCAACTGAATAACTTTCGTTAACGATCGTTTTCCATATTGTTTTGAAGAGGTTGCTCAATTTGTCTATGAATTTGCACTAGCTCTGTTATGATAATGATTAAAATAACTTGAAAGTTGCTAAAATGGTTATAAATGAAAAGATTCAAATTGAGGGAATTCGGTAAATAAGAACGCACATCATATCCTCAGGAATCACTCTATTTCTAAAATAGTCCATGGTAAATATGTTTATGTGTATCCTATTTTCAGATCATTGCACACTTTTTTTTCTTTAATGTTTTGCAGAGAGCAGTGACTTTACCTGGCCTTATTTTTAAATGCTCAATTTTTAAGTTTGTATTTCTTATTGTAAATATGCATAACTATGTTTAAGAATAAGCACTAACTTCAGAGATTTCTGTACACTCCAAATGTTATTTTATCACAGTACTAGCAGTATTCAACTGCAAACAAAATCCGAATGAAGTAGTTTTTTGTTGTTGTTTTCTCCCACAGACATTAAGAAATTATCCTTATCGTTTTCTTTTAGGTTAGCCTTGAATATCTTTTAAAGCACCAGTTACTATTCTTAGGGAGAAGCAAATACATTAAACTACATTTCTATTTTTTCTGTAAATCAAATTATGATCCAAACGTACTACATTCAGAAATGTGATTGGTTACTAAAGCTAGCCTATGTACTCCCACTATCTTTTTTAAAATCTTGATTTCCTGTTGTTATGCTCATATTTCTCCTGTTAGAAGTTAGCATAAGGAATAAATTCCTTTTTTTATTTCCTGTAAAGGTGACCACATAGCATAGCATTTTAGATCTGCCAGTTACCAGTAAGTGTAATGTACATTTCCTATTTTTGATGGAAAATTGAGGACTTGGATCAAGGGGGAAAGCACTAATTAAAAGAATACAACTTTCACATTTTTCTCTTAGATCTCTTTCCTTGAATAGCACTCACTCCCTCTCCCTCTCTAACCCCACCTCGCTATCCCAAGCCATTTTTCCCAACTGACCAAAACAATGTAAACTTTCTCCTAGCTGATAGGGTTCTAACTAAAGGACAGTACAAGATCTGAGTTTCACACTAAAGGCAAATAAAGCTTTAAAATTACCTCATGCGTCATCTGGCTGCACAGACTCCGGGCTCATAGTGGGAACCTCCGGCTTGGTCCTCCCGCATACAAAGGCAACTCAGTCAATGCCCCTCCGCCCGTGGAGACAGCCTCAGCTGCCAACACCGGGATATGCAATTTTGCTTTTTAATGAATCGTAAACAATTTGTATGGCAAATGAGTTTGTTTGTTTTAGTTTTGGGGCATATGTTGGACCAGGGTGTAGACAGTCATTACCTATTCCAGAATTTTAGGTGAGAATGGATAGAGCCCCAGATCATTTTTCTTTTTCTAAATAATAAAGACACACTAGGATGAAAGAAACTGGTTAATAAAAGACTGAGACTAACAACCTCTCTCCTCTCTCCCTCTCTCCTCTTCCCCTCTCTTCCCCCACCCCCTCTCATAACTCACTTCAACTTACAGTAGGATTTTTAACTGCACTTTTCGGTAACTTACTGAAAGTCAGTTGACTAGATTAATCTTTAATTTTTTTTAAGTGTAAATGTTAGCTTTGTTTTCAAAAGACTGCTTCTGTTTAAGGAATGGTTACTTTAAATGTGAAATACTGATTTGTTGTTGTTAAGACAAATGTTGTCTTGAGGGACATGGGATATTAAAAAATGAGAAATATATTTGTAATATCAAAATGGAGCAATAAAGAAATCTTGATATCCTAAAGCCAGATTAAAACTTGTATTCGATCTCATAAAATTAGAAGTTAGCAAGCCACCAGGGTCCGAGCATGTACATTTTAACAGTAATTACCCTTGGCGCTGCCACTTATGAGGACTCTTTTGATATCTGAGCCACTTCTCTAATGCTTTAATCATGCAAATTAAAAAATAGATAATATGTATTAAATTCATCTAGCTGTGTTGTGACAACTCTAGTTGAAACCTTCCGATAGAAAACTAAAGAAAATCCTTGTGAAATTGTTTTTCCATTCCCAATTAAATGGAAGTGCCTGGATGCATATATATGCTTCAAAATAAAATTCTGGCCAGGAGAATTGCCTCCATCTCCATCCTACCCACATGGCATTAAAATGAAGGCAGAATGAAAATTCACCTCTTTGTAATGATTCAGTGATAACAATGGGTTAGGGGACTATTTTTATGTGAACTACAAAATACACTTGTCTTGTTTCTACCATCTAATTGAAAAACTCGTGGTGGCTATGAAATGAAGGCTACTAAATCAGCCCACAGCCCCCTTCTCACCCCATTCTAGGTCCCCAAGCACTTATTTTGAGAGTGTTCTCTTTAGAAATTGCCATATAATTTTTCAATTAATTTGTCACTTACTCCTAATCTTTACAGCTCAAACTGCATTCTAGGAAAATATTTAGGCAGAAAAGAGCTGCTATACCTTGTAGTGAAAATGCCTACTTTTTAAAGTATACTTGAAAAAGTACCAACATACTTCTATGAAATACTATCTGTGTTCAACAATTAAAAAAAAAAAAAATTCCCTCAACTCCTACCTACTTTGTAAGTGACTGGCAGGTTTAACTGCTGCAGACCCAAAATTAAGAACTCATATTTCATGTAAACCTTTTGTTGTTGTTATTCACTTGGGTTCATATCTTGGGTTATATTTGCCATTTTGAATTTTAAAATGTTAATTCTCAACTGAATAACTTTCGTTAACGATCGTTTTCCATATTGTTTTGAAGAGGTTGCTCAATTTGTCTATGAATTTGCACTAGCTCTGTTATGATAATGATTAAAATAACTTGAAAGTTGCTAAAATGGTTATAAATGAAAAGATTCAAATTGAGGGAATTCGGTAAATAAGAACGCACATCATATCCTCAGGAATCACTCTATTTCTAAAATAGTCCATGGTAAATATGTTTATGTGTATCCTATTTTCAGATCATTGCACACTTTTTTTTCTTTAATGTTTTTGCAGAGAGCAGTGACTTTACCTGGCCTTATTTTTAAATGCTCAATTTTTAAGTTTGTATTTCTTATTGTAAATATGCATAACTATGTTTAAGAATAAGCACTAACTTCAGAGATTTCTGTACACTCCAAATGTTATTTTATCACAGTACTAGCAGTATTCAACTGCAAACAAAATCCGAATGAAGTAGTTTTTTGTTGTTGTTTTCTCCCACAGACATTAAGAAATTATCCTTATCGTTTTCTTTTAGGTTAGCCTTGAATATCTTTTAAAGCACCAGTTACTATTCTTAGGGAGAAGCAAATACATTAAACTACATTTCTATTTTTTCTGTAAATCAAATTATGATCCAAACGTACTACATTCAGAAATGTGATTGGTTACTAAAGCTAGCCTATGTACTCCCACTATCTTTTTTAAAATCTTGATTTCCTGTTGTTATGCTCATATTTCTCCTGTGAACTTTAGACAGCGAAATAAATGCTTTGTCCTTAACTTATTTTCTAGTTGATTTTCCTTCACCTGTCCTGAATATTGTCAGGAATGTTTCTAATTTAAAACCAAAAGAATCAGGGGCTGATTAGAAGACAGGAAATTGGAGGATTAAACTGTCTGGTTGCACTTCCTTTACTTATCAGCACTCAGTAACTCACTCTACATTTCAAACTCAACAGGACAATTTGACAATGCATTGTTTCTTCTGGATGTTTACTACATACAGTGTACGTGAGAATGTGTGTGCACTTGTGTGTACGTGCACAAGCTCACACGTGTATCTGTATGTGTCTGTGTGCACTCATGAGTATGAAGAGAAAAGGAACCGGCAGCTGGTAGTTATAAGTAGATGCTTTTAAGTGGGATAGCTTTAAACCAAAGGGGCTTATACTACGGGCATGAAAGTTCACTCAAAGACTCTAATCCCAGGATATTCTCAAAACTTTCTTATTAAAACAGTTCTGTGAAACCAAGCAAATAATGAAATACTATAAGGGAAACAGCAAGCTGCACTGTTTTGGAAATGGAAAGTAGATTGCAGTAGCCCTTGGACTAGTCCATCCCTCTTCAGTTGTGCTCAGAATTCCAAACATACCCATTGAGTGAGTAAAGGTGGCGACCCTTGAGGATGAGAAACTATGGAAGGAGTTAATCTCACAGGCTCACAATGCCATGTGGAGATCCCCTTGGCACCACCTGAGAAAGGAATCTTTCTCACTGTGGCAGCAAGTCTGACTGTTCCAGGTGAGCATATATTATGAAGTGGGTGCTTGGCAGAGAATGAAATAGCAGACAAAAGGGTAAGGATTTATCTTATGCCATTGAGTCATTTAAAATTAAACAATAAATAATAAAAGAAATGACTCTGTCATTTATCGTTGCAAAGCTATGTTACAGAACCCATGCTGAGAATTGTCTTTCCTGACCTCACTTTACCTACCTGTCTTGCCCTTAGTCCATTTGGCTTAAGAGAGTCCAAAATGAACATGTAACAGCCTTTCTTGCCTCTATGTGTAATGGTGGGTTCTACTGAGAAAAACAGGAGACGAAGAGAAGAGGAGTGTATGATCAGTCGGGTAAAATGATTTGTTCGGTTAGACTGGAAGAGCTGGAAGTTCAAATTTAAGGGCTTGTTCAGGCAGTCCACTGGGTCATTTATGTACCAAAGGTGTACTGGGCTCCTAAAGACCAAGGGAGAGAATCAGCTATGCTCTTGCCAGTTGCTCATTCAAACTCTAAAGGCACTAAGGAATCCCTCTAACCTATGCGAATATTTTACTCTACAGGTTGCATTGACTGATAATTACTTGCTAGACTCTATGAGACAAGACTTGTTTTACTTATCTTTCTCATTTAATCCTCATCACAAGTCTAGGAACTAAGCATTATTGCCCCACTTTATATGTAAGAGAACCGAGACTTAGAAAAGATAATCCACCATCCAACAGTGTACATATGCCGAGGATGGGCTGCTCGGATTGCAGTTTACTTTCTTAATCTTAAACCAAATTTGTCTCAATTGGATTGATTCTTTCAACACTAGAATGTAATATTATTCAGACCTTTACAGGATTAGGACATTCATATGACAGGTGATAACAGAGATAATAGACGATCTTGCTAAGATAACAGAGGCAAAAAATAAGTAAATAAATCATGTGTCAAAAGCAAAAATAGTACGCCAGTCTTGTGGTGCCTGGATCCTGTTTCCAAAAGTTACCTCCATTCCATGCAGCAGAAGAATCTAGTCTCATCAACAACTAAAGAAATTTATGAGATAAATGAGAGAATCTGATGCAAAGAATTCACCTAGTTGTATTAAAATAAATTATTTCACCAGAAGATGCATTGTCTAGGGAAATCCAGTGTGTTTAACTTTTTTTTGACATATTGGGGACATTTTTACTGTAGATATTTTAATCTTTAGTTAGCAAATATTTTACCTACAGTTTTAAATGGAGCCTACAATTGTAAAAAGGCCATCTTTCCGTAGAAAGTTTCCTAGCTTTGTGTCTGTCTCTCACTCTCTCCTTCCTCTCTTGCTCCTTCTCAATAAGCAGAAATGCCAACCTAGAATGGTATTGGTGTTCAATTATTTTTGTTGCCAAAGGAATTGCTAATTAAAGGTTTACTCCAACTTTCGGTTTTCTGTAAGAGAAGACACAATGCAGGATATATATTGCCTAATGGCAAGGATCTTAATACACTCACTACAAGTAAACATCTATTTTCCAGACAACTGCTGACTATAAACAATATGTCTCAGCCAGAACCCTTTAACGGTGCCACATGTTGGGCAGATTTTTTATTCCTCATAATCCAAGTTTCTTTTGTGATCCTTGACACACACACGTGATTGCTCTGCTGGCTATTTTAGATGGATAATAACTGGGAATAATAACCAGCTCAGAGGTGTGGACACAAAATCCTGAACAGAACTGCCATACACAAAGTTGAAGGGCATGGAGGTTGGGGGAGTAGAGGAGAGCCAGAGTCATAAGCTGGTGTACATGAAATAGATGCAGGGGACCTTTCTCTCCTGATTAAACACCACCTTTTGTATCTCATCCCTTTACATGACCTAGGCATAGACAGGCTATAGGTGTAGACAAAGTTATCTAGGGCATGAGAACACTTGTGTTTCCAGTAGAATCCCATCTGCCTCATCTACCTCTAAATATTCCTCAACCACCCCTCCTTCACAGATGTATGTATGCCTTTTAGTTCTGCCAACAAAATGCCTTAGCAGCTGGGTTTGATAAGCCTCCTTCAAATGTTGAAAAGATAAATATTGTTGACTAAATAATTGATTCCATCCGTTCATTTAAGAATCAATGAAAATCATCATAAATTGTTTTGTTGTGTCTTATTTTAAGAAAACAGCAACCTCACTTCCCATTTTGGTAAGGATGTGAGAAACAACCTGTTAACAGGTGTGATAGTCTCAACTCCCTCCTAGTAAATAGCTGGGAGTCCTTGAATGCTTATAACACATTGCCCTTCACTGAGGTCCATGCCAGGATGGTATTGTTGGTAGGACTGCAGAAGAAATAAAAGTTGGGGGTGGACGTTGGAAATAATAGGAGGAACGATATAATTTCTTAATTTCGCCAAAAAAAAAAAAAGAAAGAAAGAAAGAAAAATCAAGAAATAAGAGTCAGCAGGTGGCTTGGTGATTAAGGTGATAAACTCTCATGTGACCAACCACAGTTCAAGTCCCAGACCTGGCAGATTGAAAATCATCCATCCATATCCAAAATCCCAGACAGAGAATGGGATTGCAGTGTGGCTATCCCCCTAGGGGGGGAGGGGGGGAGGGAGTGATTTCTCATTTTCCCTGTCACTGTCTGTCTCTCTTGGGCAGGCACACAAGCCCTATGATAAAAACCTTAAAAAAATTAAAAATAAAATAAAAAATAACAAGACCTCACACAGGGGCCAGAAATGCAAATATCTTCATACCAGACAAATCAGCTAAGTAGAAGAGGCAATGAGGCCATAATAAATATAGTGGGGAATGTGACAAACTGTAAAGTGATACCTGTTTACCACTAAACAACAGTGAAAACAACACTATTAACCAAACAGAAAGTACCGACTACTTGGGGCCTAAGGCTACTGACACACACACACGCTGTGGATCAGAAGACAGAATGGGATGCCAGCATCAAAGTGTTTGAGTCCACAGAAAGCGAAAGACATAAAAGCAAATACCGGGAAAGGATCACAACAATGTAAACTATGATACATAAACTAGACTGCAGACTGAGCCCTGCACATCTGATCCTGTCCTCCGCAGGTTTCACAGCTGGAGGGAAAAAGGCATAGGGCCGTGTGGGTATTGGAAATAGGAAAAGGGGCCCTCAAGCAGGAAAGGCACTTAGCCTCAGGACTTAGGAGGGTTTTTTGTTTTTTTGTTTGTTTTTTAAGAGATTTTTGCTATAGAGAGCATGCACTTGCCAGAAAGACAGAGACAGAGAGACAGAAAGCAAATCATCCCCCAAAGGGGATGGCCATGCTGCAATCCCTTCTCCTCCTCCTTCCTTCCTGGATTTTGGGCACACAGTCACATGTGCCTGGCCTGAGTTATAAGCCAGGACTCGAACTGTGGTCAACTACATGGGAGTCAAATGATGTAGCCATTACACCATCTGCTGGTCCCGAATTAGGAGATATTGAAGAGTGCATAGAGGATAGAGAAAAGGAGGCCTGGTGATTGTAGAGACCTGCTTCACCTCATGCCCACTCCAGAATCCTCCATTCTGGTCCCATATTTCTCACAGTAGCCTCAGCGTCCCTAGGGTCTCAAGCACTGTGAGTTGCAGAAGAAGATTCTTGCCTAACACGCAGGCTGGGGCGCATGCCTATTTTCTCCACCCAGCACATTCTACCTCTCCTGCCAGGCCCAGTATACATGAAGGCTGCTCTATGAAGTTTTTCCAGGTCTCCTGAGACAAAATGAGTCACTTCCCTCCCTGGGCCCCACCACCCTTTGCTCATAGTACTATGACGCTGATGAAATGCTGTGGGAGATTTCTGTGTACTGTCTACCCCACTATGTTGCCTATTCCTCAAGAATAGGCCAAGTCTTACATTTGGTTGTATCTCCAGTGTCTAGCCGGTGGCAAGTACTCCCAAAATGGGTAGTTCCGCTAGTGGAGAAGCTGGGGAAATATGAAGAGTAAGGGCTAGTGGTTCCTCCACAACTCTGCTCCACCCACCCTCAGCAGAAGTTTCAAGGCTACAGGAGATCATTGAGCAAACTGCTCCCTGCCATGTGTTTATGGTGATGTGTGACTGCATGGGCTCACTCTGTGCTATGTATAGGCACTGGCCCAGCAAGTGCTCTGCACATGCATGAGCTATTCCTCAAAAACCCCTGTGACATCAGTATCATTATTTCCACTCCACTGATGGGGAAACCAGGTCTGGTAAGGGAGAAGGGGTCAGTAAGTAGTTTGAGAAACTCTGAAGCTGCACTTTTCACTCCTACCCTATAATGATACTAATGTGCCCAGCACTGTCATACTCTGACTTGGGCTCAAAAACAGGCTGTGATAATTAAATGGGGGCAAAATTTCACTCCATTTCACAGAGGAAAAGACTAGAGACCTGGAGGCTAAAGTCCTCCCAGTCAAAATCATCCCTATGCTGTCCATAGGGATCTTTCTAGTAAATACTCAGGGTAGTTAGTCGTAATGTATGGCATTGTTTATTAAAATCAGGCAAACATTGTTCCCCTTCCCTATGTCATAGATTAACAGTGTTGGGACCAGCAGTTAGCGTAATGGCTATGTCGCTGGACTCCCATGTAGTCAACTGTGGTTCGCGTCCCAGACCCGGTGGCTTAAAACTCACGCCAGGCGCGTGTGCGTGTGTGCCCAAGATCCCAAGAGGAGAATGGAGGAGAAGGGATTGTGGCGTGGCCATTCTGGGGGTAATTTCTCGCTTTCTCTCTCTGTCTCTCTCTGTCTGTCTGACGAGCACACACGCCCTGTAGCAAAAACCTCTCCAAAAAAAAAAAGTTTTTATTTTTTTCTTCCTGTTTTCATGTCTTTTATTTTTCTATAATGAATTATATTTTGCTTACTTATAAAAATGACATTTAACAAAATTGTACACACCAAAGATATTAGTCTTCTTTCCACTGATCTCATGAAAATGGCAATAGTAACAGCTGTAGAATGTCATGGATGTCCTGCGAACTTGTCTGCATTTTCAAGGTTCAGTAATATTCATTTCCTTCATTGAGTTCTGTACTTAACTGCTGTTTGGAAGACTTCCCTTCCTATAATGGATCATGCAGTGTTTCACTTTCCCCCGTGTTAGAACGGTTAAGAGCTTAGGTTGCAGGATCAGGTGAACCTGGGTGAATTCTGGATCTGTCATGGATGAACTACATGACCATGGTGAGCAATGACTGGAAGTATTCTGAATCTGTTGCTGCATCTTCAAATTGAAAAAATAATCATCACCGTGTGATGGAAGGACTAAATGAAACCATGCATATGGCTCAAGACAGAAATCTAGGGCATAATCTGACACCTTTCTTTCCCTTAGTCCATTTACCTTACTCAAAACAAATCCTGTCAAAGGTATCTCCTATTGAATCCCTATATCCATCCACTTTCTGCATCTCCAGTCCTCTTGCCCCATCTGGCCGCCATCTTGCCTAGCCCACACTACCACAGTAGCTCCTATATGGTCTGGTTGCATGCATCTTTGCCCTCTGCAATTTACTCATCATACTAAGGCTAAAGGATTTTTTTTCAGACGCAAGTAATCTGTCATTTGAATGGATTACTCTTGCTCTTACATAAAGAACAAAATCCTTTACAAGACCTACATGGTTTTGCCTCTCCAAGCCTATCTTGAGCCATTTTTCTTTTCCCTAAATATACTCCAGCCAGTTAATCTTTTGTCAATTCCTCAAAACTCTCAAAATCTCAGATCCGATGCACACATTCTTCTTTCC
>NW_006159690.1:186564-203057 GCF_000334495.1 Tupaia belangeri chinensis
AAAGCATGTATCCCTTTGTAGTTAGCACTTTCACACCTACCATTCTTAATATGAACATAACTTTTTCAAGAAGTAATTTCCACCCACCCCGCAACCCCCGAACCTCAGACTACATCAGAGAACTCTACTAATGGACTCTCAGAGTAACCAAGATATTTCTTTATACATAAACAAATACAGTATGCTCTAATTTAAAAATGTGTGTGAATATTTGACCACTTTCTGTTTCTCCCCAAATGCCATAAGCTCCATTAAAGACAATGTTTTGTTCATATGTCTTTTCTTGTGACCAGGACAGTGCCTGGCATGTAGCATGTGATAAGTAAATATTTACTAATTCAATGAGCAGATGAATAGCAGAGTATCTGCCATAACAAATATTAGAATATTCTTAATTATTATCAGAGTTAGTATTTCCTCATACAGAAAGTCATGTTTAAAGGTGAAAAGATTCTTTCATATGTCTTTAAAGAAAATTCATTTATCCCTAGTAAAATAGGAATTACAGATAGGATTAAGAAACTACAATTATTCCCCCAAAAGGGCATATTTGGACTTTAAAGCCAAAATTTAAAAATAAATAAATAAAATAAAATAAAACAAACAGAAAAATCAACTCAATTGGGACAAAATGCATGCTGTGTGTCTAAAACACCATCTCAGAAACAGAGAATATATAAAAGAATATCTAACTAGCAACCTCATCCCATGCTGTGGAAATCACAAATTTTATGAAAAACACATCATCCGGTTTGAGAGCTGGTTTTGTCAGGTGCTATGTAAGTACCTGGTGATATGATTTCACATCTGTGATCACTAAAGGTGAGATGAGTTAATGCTGTGTATATGATTACCATGATACTTGGCACATGATAAACATTTAGTAAATGTTTCATTACTAGGATTATAAATAGTCCCAATTCTTCCTCCAATTACCTGTATGGCCTTTCGAAAGCACTTTAAGCTCACTGGCTGCCAGTTTTATCATCTTTTAACTACTACTCTCATTTTCTTCACATGGCTCAGGGTCCTGATTTAAAGATCAAATGGACAGGCAGGGACCCAATTCTCTCTGAACGTTAGTTACAAAGTGAGATACAAATGTAAGAGGTCACTGTCACTAACCCTAACACAGTAGGCTCCACATAGACATATTTGTCCAAAATCCTCATGGCCTGTTTTTAAAAATCTTCTCTTCATGATAAACCACATGAAGGGAGTAAGAAGTAGGTCAATAAACCTAGTCCACAATGACCCTGAGTCGTCGATCATTGAAGGTATGTGCGTGAGTGTGGGAATGGATGGAGGTCAAGTAGAGAGTCGAGAGGAGATAGTTAAAGAACACAAGTCCTAGGATGAGGATGCTTTTGTCACCTCAGGTAATTGCTTAATCTGCTCATCCGTAAAGTTGGGCAAATAGTAGTACCTGCCTCCTGTCTTGTTGTAAGGAGTAAACCGTGCACAAGTCATTGAAAATAGCGCCCAGCACGTGTTATACACTTAATAAAGGCCATCTATGATTAAGATTGTAATCATTTTCATTTTGTCATCATTTCTACTTTAATTATCGCATCTTAGGAGACCAATATTCAGGTGTCTAGGAAGAGCACAAGACAGTTAAGGAATAACTAACAAACTTATTTCTCCAAGATGGTACATTTGGATTTTGAAGCAAAAGAAATTGCTCCCCTAATGTGTTAGATTAACCTGCAGTATCAACTCAGTTTGGTTAAAACAAGTGCCATGTGTCTAAGTCATCTTAGAAACAGACAATTTATGAAAGAACATCTAACAATAGCTTCATCCCATGCTGTGGAAATCACATATTTTGTGATAAAACTTCACCCAAGCAAATGTGCTCTCTTCCCAAGATACAAATCCCATCTCTCAAGATTGCTCAGTGAGAGAGTCCTGGGTAAGAATTGCCGTGTCACTTGAATTCTTGCTGAATTACAATCAGGCTTTCTATATTTAGAATTGTCACATGTTCAATTCAGCTCAAGAATTTTATCTTAACAGGTTTGTTGTATCATCAGCGACCTCTTCTTCCTTTGGAAGATAGAACCATGGCCTGTGTACCACAGACTCTTGAGCCTTATTTATCATTGAAGGCGGTAGTAAAGATAGTAACAATAATACCCACCCCTCCATATTCAAGAAAACTGTATTAGGAAACTTTGGTAGGGTTTTTCAGTCGTAATATTAAAAAGAATAACAGCAAATAATATGTATAGAGCACATAAATGGGACCAGGCCCTCTACTAACTGTTTCACTTGCCTTGCATCCTGTCCCTTCCACAATAGCCCTATAATAGCCCTATAAAGTATTCCCATTTTACAGATTTGAAGGTGAAATGTCAAACGGCTTATGGTTGTTTCAAAAGACAAGACTTCTTAGACATACTAACAACTGGTAACTAAGCATTGACTCCCTGGTAATCCTGCCAGGAAATTCCAGTAATTACATATGTACCACATTAAATAGAAAAATACAATTAGTAGCTTATGACTGCTCTGCCCTCAGAATAAAATGAAACACAGAAGACTCAAATGCTCCTGGTAATAGGTAGGAAGATCCTTTGTCAGTTCTATAAATTCAAAAACAGAAATACTACAACTCAAGGAGATGGCCATTCCTCTTTTGCTACTAATATTTCTTTCTTTCTTTTTTTGGGGGGGGTTGGGGGCAGGGGGAGAGGTTTTTGCTATAGGGCACATGTGCTCACCAGAAAGACAGAGAGAGAGAGACAGACAAAAAGCGAGAAATCACCCCCCAGGGAGGATGGCCACACCACAATCCCTTCTCCTCCATTCTCCTCTCGGGATCTTGGGGATGCACGCACACGTGCCTGGGATGAGTTTAAGCCACTGGGTCTGGGACTCGAACTGTGGTTGACCACATGGGAGTCCAGCGACATAGCCATTACACCAACTGCTGGTCCTGCTACTAATAGTTCTACACTTGTTTAGATATTATAACTACCACAAAATAATTAAGTAGAGTAACAGGGAAGCCAGTGGTGACACATTACATCACATGAACTGTGGTCCCACTAGCAAAATGCAAAAAGTAAGGAATGAAATGAAGAAAATCCTAGTGTCCGTATATGCCAAGAATTGTAGTTTTATGTATTCCATCTGCTCTGAATATGAAAGTGTCCAATAAAGAAAGAAAGCTTATCATAAACCAGCAGAATACCAGACCCTAATATACTGGAAATCAGGTCAGGATATCAATCTGACATACAGGTATAGATCTGAGGAAAGCGTTTCACCAAAGCCTAAGAAGAGAACGAGCGAATTGCCAGGAGCAGTGCACACACTCTGTATGTAAGCAAATACTAGATCCAGATAATTCTGACCCCATTTGAAGATAAATAAATGGAAAGAACATACCAAAATTGTGCAAATATTAAATGCTGATAAACGTTACAGAGGACTCAAAGAAAGAAAATCATAAAATACAGAAACTTTAAAGAAAAAGATTGAAAATGTTTCTATTCTCTAAAACAAGAGTAGCTAACTAGTAGGAGAAAAAAGATAAATAAAACGAAAATTAAAGGATAACCATTTAAATATTGGGCCAGTAGATGGCTTAACGTTTATGTTACTGGACTCCCATATAGTTGACCACAGTTAGAGTCCCAGACCGGCAACTTAAAACTCAATCCCGACAGAAGAATGGAGGAGAAAAGATTGTGAGGTGGCCATCTCCTGGGGAGTGATTTCTCACTTTCTGTCTCTCTGTCTCTCTCTGTCTCTTGGGCAAGGGCACATGCCCTATTGCAAAAGTCTCTTTAAAAATTTTTAAATACGATTGACAAGGTAGGTAGCAATTTAATCGACAAAACTAGTTAGGAGAAGGAGTAAATTTCACTGTCTTATATAGAAAAGATTCTAAAATACTACTTAATTGTTGACTCTTATAATTAAAAAGTAAAAATTAAAGACTGGCTCTTAAAAATTATTCTTAAATTGGGATTAGCAGATGGTGTAATGGCTATGTCCCTGGACTCCCATGTAGTTGAACATGGTTTGAGTCCCCAGACCTGGTCGCCTAAAATTTACACCGGGTGCATGTGTGTGCATGCCCAAAATCCCAAGAGGAGAATGAAGGAGGATTGTGGCATGCCATTTCCCCTCCCCCCAGGGGATGATTTCTCACTTCTGTCTCTCTGCGTGTGTCTCTCTCTCTCTCTCCAATGAGCACATGTGCCCTACTGCAAAAATTTCTCAAAAAAAATTAAAAAAGGAAGGAAGGAATGAAGGAAGGAAGGAATTATTCTTAAATTAAAAAGAAGATGTACACCTTCTCAGTTATCAAGAAAGTTAAAAATACATTCAACAGTCTCCATATGTAAACCCTTGAAACAGAAGAAATAGAAAAATATCAAAAATAAAATAAATCATGTAGAGGAGAAGGTAACAAAACATTCTAGACACAAAATTTAAATAGTTTAAATCGTCTGACTAGGAAATAAAGATTCTCAGTTTGCAGTGAAAAATTAAATCCAAATATCTGCTGTCTCTAAGAGACATACCTGAAACAAAGTGTTTCACATGAAAGATAAAAAGAAGGGGGAAAGGTTATTAAATAGGATGAAATTAAAAGTAGAAAAGATAATATTAATTTCTGACAAAGTAGGTTTCAAGGCAAAGGCAATTAAAAATAAAGACTACATCTATATTGCTTGATGTATTATCTATGTTGATAAGCTGGCAAATGGCATAATGAAGTTAATATAATAAATTTCTTTATATATAAATCAAGCTAATATCAAATTATATGAAGTACAAGAGCATAAAAAACTGGCAAGATCACAATTCGTGTGCATATGATTTTTAATACAGATTTATCCCATTTTGATATAAATAAGAAATGGTGACACAGAGAATTTGAATAAACTTAATAACATTAAGATACTAAATAATATTGACCTCTACAAACACAGACCATGTCATCTTTAAAGATATTCATAAAACCATCACAAAAAATGTACTATGTTGGCTGGCCTTATAGCCTAGTGGTTACAAGAGTCAGATGGCTGACTTCACTTCAAATCCCAGCCCCAGTGGCTTCAAACAACATACTGGGTAAGTATCTGTGCATGTCCCAAATCCCAATAGGATGGAAAAATGGAAAGGAAGAAATTGCACCATGACTAAGCCCCAATGGGAGATACATTCTCTCTCCCTCCCTTCCCTCTTTTTCTTTCTCTCTCCATCTCTCTTTGGTGAGTGCATGGACTTTGACATTCTTTTAAAAAATGGGCCATGTTGTATATTACATGCACATACAACAATAAATTCCAAAAGTGAACATGTATAAACTCTCTTGACTAGCCACATGTAATAAAGTTAGAAAATAGCAACAGATGATAGTTAACATTATACTTAATGGCAAAACAAGAATCATTCCTATTAAAATCAGTAACAATATAAGGATAGCCACAAGTCTCCTTATGTAATGTTGTCCTAGATGTTCTAACCAACTCCCAAATATGAAACAGAAATACAAGGTATAATGTTTGAAGGAAGTATTGTTCTTTCCAGGTCACCTGATTCAATATTTAGAAAATTCAAAGAATCAAATTTAAAAACTGTTGAAATTAATAAAAATAGATTACTAAAATGGTCACAAGTAATAATATAAAACAATGGCAGTTGAAAGACATATGGGAAAATAATTCTCTTCCCAATAGCAGCAAAAACAAATTCATGAAATATCTAGAGATAGCCCTAACAAAATACATTTGCTTCTAAATAAATAAACCATGAGTCATTGTTGAGAAGATTTTAATTTAACATAGCCCTATTTGGGGGATGAAAATCCATCATTAATAGGTAATTATCTTCATTTTAAAGATAATGTTACTGAGACAAAGAGATTGATAACTTAGCCAATGCACGAAGAAAACAAGTAAGAGGTACAGATGGATTCCTTCCCAACTGGGGAACCTGAGGGTTCCGCTAGTTCACTAGAGTCGTTGCCATTCTGAGGTGCATTACAGAGCCTGGGCCACAACACTGTCTCACTAGAATGCTGAACTCCACACTTGACCGTGCTGGGAGTGGATCTTTGCCTGGCTGATGTAGGGTCAAGGTCAGAGACACTGCTGGGTTTGGGGCTCTGGTTAGAGTTAGAGTGAGGATTAAACTGAAGTTAGCATTAGGGCTAACACTGAATTTGAACTGGATTAGGTTAAGATTTACTAAATTCCAGATTCAGCTTTGTTTTAGGCTTAAGTTAAGGGCAAGTGTAAGGATGGGGAGAACGTTAAAGCAAATTTCAGTGTTGGGAAACAAAGCATGTGACAATGATGGCTGAATTTCAAATTCTGATGGGGTTATGTGAACATTTGTGCTGAAAGTTGAGGCTGCTCCTCAGAGGAAAACAACACACAAAGTACCGTGTAAACATCACGAGGCATGCAAGGGACTAGAAAAGGAGCTTTGCACACAGGTGGAAATCTTTCTGTAAGTGCAAAATGGTTTTAAAAATCTTAAACAGGAAAGTAATACAAGATTCAAATTTCAAACAATTGCTGTAGCAGTCGTTTCAAAAAGGGAGTGGGGAGAACTGAGACAGGAGACCCAGAGGCCAGTTGGACATCCCACAACCCTCTCTGACCTCATGCTTTTCTCCTGTATTTCCCACTCATTCCTCTGTCCACACATACCAACCTTCTGGAGGTTCTGCCATCAGGACAAAAATATACTGGTTTTCTTACTTTCCCTTTACATGGAATGTTTTTCCTCCAGATATCCAGAGTTTGTTCTTTTAATTGCTTGAGTTCTCTGATCGGATGTCCATTGTCATTATGGCAGGTTCTTTCTTTGACCGTTCTAGCTAAATCAGCTATAGCACATACACAATCAGTTTCCTTTCTTCCTTACCAATTATATTTTTTGCCTTCCTCTATGGTATCATTTACTTAAGGTCTGTCTATCTCTACTAAAATAGAAAGAGGGACGGATCCTTCTTCACTGCTTCTCCACTGCTTTATCTCTTTTACCTAGAAAAGTGCCCAGCACATAGTTAGATGATCAACAAATATTTGTAAGACAAATGAATTTTGTGAGCATTTAGTGAATAAATACCTGCTAGTAGGAGACACAGATAAGGGAACGTCTAGTTATAGTACAACATGGTAACAGGTATGATAGAAGTGTGCATGTGAGGCTAAAAAGGAAACCAAAAATCCAGCCTGGGGACTATTGGAACAATTTAAGAAGACAGAGATCCCAGCTGAATCTTAAAAACCAAATAGAAATTCACCAGGAAGAAGTGGGAACATTTCAGGGAAGTAAACAGAACCTGTAGAGTCATCAAGATGAAAGGAGAAAGAGCATCCTATGTGATCCATCAGTGTAATTAGAGTCAGAGTTCAAGGACTTGGCAAGAGATGAACTGATGGGGTGATAGAGGATAGACCGTGTTAAGAAAATGCTCTTCATTTTCAATTGGTATTCAATTAGTAGTAGTTTTATTTTAACTTTCTGTGCTCCATCCACTTGAACTACTCAAAGTCTTTAAGGCAACTGGCCAATTAACAGGTCCTTAAGGAAATTGTTGTGAAAAGAAGTAAAAGGTTGATTTTTTTTTCAGTGAGCATCTCTCCACAACTACCCTTCATAATAATAATAATAATTAATTAATAAAAAGGATTTGCTTTAAAGGTGTAACTCTTAAAACACAGACTTTTCTAAAAAGAGAGACCCATTTGACTAATTCTGGAGAACTTTAATATTATTTATAGACCTTTTGACTTCCCTAGGTAAAATTGTTCCCTTAGGCTGATCTTCTGGACACTTGTCAATATCTACAAAGATATCTAAACCAATCAGTATTTTGGGAAAAGAACTAGTTGACTTGATTTTCCTTTCTTGTTATCTGAGAATTAACCCAAAGAACCTGTTTGTTTTCCACTCTGAAGGCTACAATTCTTTGAAAAATATAGCAGCATACTTTTCAACCTCAGTGGAGTATTATGCTGACTCTTTAGTTAATGCCTAAGGATTTGCAGAGTTCAGACTTAATGTTCTGAGCATTGGTTTATGACTATATATGGCTTCAAAAGCAGGAAAAAGTTAACATTTACTGAGCACTAGACAGTGTGCCAGGCACTTGCCTAATTTTCAAATGCATTGGTCCATACATTTTCAAGTATAGGCATTGTTGGGGCCAGCAAGTGGTGTGACAGTTAAGGTGCTGGACTCCCACATGGCCAACCACAGTTTAAGTCCTGGAGCGGATGGCTTTCTCTCTCTCAAATGCATGTGCCCTATAACAAATTTAAATACTAATACTAATAATAAATAAAATGAAATAAATACTTCTTCTTAAAAAATATATAGGCATGTTATACCCATTGTTCAGAAAAGAACTGAGACTCAAAGAATTAATAAATTTCCTTATGTCACAATGCTACTCTAAGATGGTCCCAAGCCCCATGCACTTTCCTGTGAACCTAGGTACAGACAAGTCCCTAATGGACTCTAAAACAAGGCATTACTTGCATAATTTGGAGTTGAAATCTCCCTCAACATGTGCCATAGCCCAGATTCTGATGTACGCTCCCTATGGGAAAAAGGGAACAAGCACAGGCCCTACAAATGTCTTCTCATTTACTTTTGATAGAGTAAATTCGACACACTTTTGAGAAAAACTGGTTTCCATTTCTGTCCTCGTGACTACCTATTCTCCTAATTATAATAATTAGTAGACAAGAGGGGAGTGCATGTTTCTACCTAATTTAGTTGAGAAGAATCAAGGTGCTTTATTTTGCTTTCGAATTAATTCTATTGCTGCTAGAGGCCCTATGGAATAAATGAAGCCTGCCATGAGCTAAATTGGAATAAGACTAACAAATATGAATTTAAGCTCAGAACTACATCTGTAGAAGCTTATAACAAGATTTGTAATCTCTTATCTACTCAGATCATTGATCAAACTTCTCACTATCCGCCCACCATGCTAGACTTCCTGTGCCATAATACTAGGTGACTTCAAAAACCTCATGGGAAAGTAGTATTCACATACAAGTCTATTTTGGTACCAAAAGAAATCAAAATCTATGTATGTTTTTTCTGTAATACACACTCTCTGTGAACTTTTTGAAGACTCTTTGTACAGAGATGGACCAAGTGAACATTTATTCCTTCCTTCCATCTTTCTTTCCTCCTTTCATCCCTCCTTTCACTCTTCCTTCTTTCCTTCTCTTCTTCCTTCCTTCATGTACTGAGTGTCTGAGATGGACTTTAGTATTAGTAAGGACCACAGATCTGGTTACCGCCACATCGCTTTCCATTTTGAACACTGTCTGTTCTTTTGCTCTCCCATAATCTACAGGAACTTGACAGTGATGCCACACCTTTCCTCTGGATCAGGGTCTAAAGAGTCAAAGTCACCCTAACTCCCTCTCCAGAAATGGGGGCAGTTACGCTATTGGACCTATTGCTTGCTAAGCTCTGTCCTTTTAGTTCATGACAGTAGAAAACAAAGAATCCACCATTTATCTTATTCACATTATTTTCTAAATCATATATGGGTTCAGGTCAGCAATTACCTACACACTGTAGTTCAAGATGTGATGCTAAATTATTTCTATAGCAAGCTATCACATGGCTGAAATGCCACCTATGGGCACAGCATGGCATCCCTTCCTTTATGAGTGAATTGGATTACTGGGTCATTGGCTTTCTTTCTTGGGTTCCAGTAGAGTCCCAGGGTAGCCTAAGAAAATGCGTTTGGGTTGGATCGTCCATCTCCCTACCCACTAAAGAAAGAGAGAAGACAAAAAGAAAGTGGATAAAACTAAACCCAGAAAACAGAGGCAAAGGCTCCAAAGACAAATATTATCCATTTCTCTTTGTGAAGATCTAGCATCGATTCTATTGTTTTACCTCTAACACATTTTAAATATTAAGGAACATTTGTTCTTATCCCCAGTTTCTGGTAAATGCACATAGATGACCAGCAAGCATTTTTCAAACTTGGTGTGCTAACTCTGGTGACTTATTTTGCCTGATGACTAGAAATTTTTTCCTGGGCTTCCCCTCTAACTTTGTAAGTCAGTATTTATTGGAATGGCCACAATAAGACTTTTGTCTTTTTGGAGATTAAATCAATATTGGTCACATAAATCCCCAAATCAGTGTGAGTGTTTCATGTCTTCCACATCCATCTCCAAAGAACACAAGGAAACAACACATTCTCTGTAAAGTCCCCTGGAATTATTTCAATAGTTCCAATAATTTACATATTTTTTAGAGATTTTTCTATAGGGCATGTGCACTCACCGGAAAGACAGAGAGACAGAAAGTGAGAAATTGCCCACCGGGAGGGGGATGGCCATGCCCCAATCCCTTCTCCATCCTCCTCTTAGGATTCTGAGCATGCACACACAGGTGCCCAGTGGGTTTCAAGTCACCAGGTCAGCGACTCGAACCATGGCCGACTATGTGAGTCCAGTGCCTTAATCACTCTGCCACCTGCTGGCCCCAGTTCTAGTTATTTTCAAAGTACTTTTGTTTGGGTGCAAATATACCACTTAAGGACCTCCAAGTATCTAAAAATTGTTCTGACCTTTATTATATTAAGCCAGGTTTTCTAAGACTTAGATTCCTAATTACTTGGAAAAAATCAAGTTTGTGTGCTTAAATGGATTATGAATATGCGATGCTGGACCAGTCACAGTGGCACTGTGACAGTGTAACACTCTGCGATGCTGGACCCACATGAGGAGATCCCAGGTTCATATCAGAGGCACATTCAGTCCTCTCTGAGCACACTGATGTGTACACATGCCTATCATCCAGGCTGGTGGAGGCTGGGGGCAGCTCATGGCATGAAGACCCTGCAGGGTCCCTCCCTCTCTCTTTATCTCTCATAGAAGAAACAAAGAAACTCCAAAGGAAAAGAGCATGCCTGACGAGCCAGAGTTAAACCCATTCAAGGACTGCTGATCTTCACAGTTTTCACATTCTTGTGATTTTCCAAGAGCAACTTTATAAAAAGAACCACTTCTCCGTCTTGCTTTGCAACCCTGGGTCAGCTGCTTTATTTTCTGCTGAGCCCCCATCACAGCCACATAGCCCTCCAAATTAAGAGGTTAGACTAGATTGTTTAAGGGTTACCTTCCCTCTCCCACCCCTTGGAATCTACAACTTTCCTTCATTGGAACAGAGGTTTCTTGTAGAGAAATGACCTATCATTTTTCTCCATTACCTAATAGACATCCTTTCCCGGCCATGTTGCCATGGCACATTAGACAGGATGAGGGCCGTCTACTGGGAAAGCTTCAGAAAGAAACTTTACAATCATTCCCAACTAGATAGGAAAAAAAGATGGGACTATTATTAATTGTGATATAACAATAAAAACTGTAGCACTTTTTTTGTTCCTTTCCGTCCTTACAACGTTTAGCATTGATCTTTATCTGAAATTACAAACATTTTCTATGACAATTTGCTTCCACCCAGAACATCTGGTATCTGGCCAGAAACTGTAAATTGATGCTACCCGCTCTGGTGTCTGACTTGGGAAAGGGGCTGGGGGGGAAGGGTGGGAGCAGAGGCACTGTGGCCACAAGACAGACGCTGCTGAGACATTTAAAATGCACGCTCCCCTAATAGGAAACAGAGCAGCCTGTGATCGAGAGAAGGGGAATGAGAGAAGCAGTTCTCACTGTGAAGGGAGGGGGCAGGGAGCTCCCAAAGCCTCAGGACCTGCAGAGAGGCCTGGAAGGATGGAACAGGAGTGGGGTTGCCTGATAAGATAGTGACAGAAAACCATGCGATAAAAGAAGTCTAGCCCACAGCAGCTAGTCTAGAAGGTAGGCAAGGAGTCACCTGACCCGGACAGCAAAGGGTGACAGAAGCTGGCCAACCAAAGAGCTCAGCACGGGAGGAAGAGCTGGGAGGTGCCCTAGCTTTGGAGGGTCTGAGAGGAGCTCTGAGACCTTGCCAGCTTCCAATTGAGATGTGCATCTTTTACTTACAGGAAAACCACTGAGGCATTCAGCCCACCAAGCTAGTGGTTGATTGGCTAAGATGTATTTCATCGTGCAGGTGGACAGATTCTCCAGAAGGAATGCGGCAGGAAAAATTGCTGTTTATATCAAGTGTTGTTAGAGAAAATAAATCAGAAGAAATTCCAGTCTCTGCTCTCATTACTACATGACCTTAAGCAATGAACTGAAAGTTTTCTGTACGTGTATTAAGTCATTCTAGAAGAACTTAGGGGAAACCGACTGTCTTCCAAGTGGGGGTAGAAAGGCCAGGTATTGGGGGCACAATGGGAAACAGGTCACTGGCCCTCATTTTAAGGAACTGGCAGCAATTTCTTCATGAGTAGACTGGACAAAATTTCTGCCTTGCCTCTTTCACAGGTTTTTTATGACCATCTTATTGACAATAGTACATGTGAGAGAAGAGCTGTAAAATATTGGAAACAATAGAAACAAGAAAATATTTAGATTATTATCAATACAGTTTTAAGTCATCACACTGTAGGTCTAAAGTAATCAAAATTGTGCTCGCTTCGGCAGCACAAATACTAAAGTAACCAAAATTCAGTGCTGTACCTTTGCCCTTCAGCTTAAAATGCTTATAGATTTCTAAGCAGTCATATAGGTACCAGTTATCACGAACACTTTAAAAGATCACTAAGGGTAGGGATCAGCAGGTAATGTGGTGGTTAAGGGCACTGGACTCCCATGTGGCCAAGTATGGTTCAAGTCCTGGACTTGGCAGCATCCTTTCTCACTTTCCCTTCCTCTCTCTCTCTCTCTCTCTCTCTCTCTCTCTCTCTCTCTCTCTCTCTCTCTCTCTCTCTTTAAAAAATTCCCCCTCTCGTCAAATTAAAATAAATAAAGAAATAAGTAAACATTTTTTAAAAGTCACTAGGGGGTCATCATTAATGCCCTCACTGTAGCTAGGGAGAACTTGTCTAAAAGGGATGTCCTTTAAGCCAACCTGGGACAAAAGATATTGCTTCGTCTGGCACAAAACTCACGTTGAAAAAGCCAAAGGCAAGGATGAAAAGGAACCAGTTCTCTAGCCTGGAGATTTTATGCTCAGCACCCCCAGACCCACTTGAATTCAAAAGGTGTTCAAAGCCGAGATTGGGAAGACTCAGCCCTGTGTGCCAGATGGTGGTCCCAGCCAACAGGCTCAGAAAACGCCACACCCTTGGGGCTGTGCAGCTGCCATGCACGACCCCATCCCTGGGAGCTTGCCAAGGGGCCAGCAGCACCCTCACCAAACACACTTTCACTGTGATGGTGGGTGCTGAGACTTTGTCAAAGTATCCTGAGAAATGAGGCTTGCGCCAAGCATTTATAATCACTTTCATCCTTTCACCCCCTGCCCTCTGACTCTGCGGATATATAATTGTGGTAAGAAATTCACAACATACAATTTACCATTTTAATCTCATCTGAGAGTACGGTTCTGTAGCATTAAGTAAATTCACAGGTGTTGTACAATCATTACCATTATTCATCTTCAAAACTTTTCAACTAAAACTGTACCCCTGTTCAACAAAAACTTCCCGCTCCTCCCTCCCCCTGCACCTGGTAACCACCATTGTATTTTCTGTCTCTTTGAGTTGATTATCCTAGGCACTTCGTGTAAGTGAATTGTACATGTCTTTTTGTGTCTTGTTTTCTTTTTTTTTTTTATCTTTTTTTATACATTCAGTTGCTATACATCATTTAGCTTGTAACAAGAATTTATGCAACACGAAATATACCTCAGACCAGTCTGTTTGTGTCTTGTTTTCTCCACTTAGCATAATGTTGTCAAGGTTCACCTACGTTGTAGCATTTGTCAGAATTCCCTTTCTTGTTGAGGATGAATAATATTCCATTGTGCATGTGTGTGTGTACATGTATATACTACACTGCGTTTTGCTAACCCACACATCCACTACTGGATATTTTGGGATTTTATACCTGTTGGCTAATGTGAATAATACTGCTATAAACATGAACATATAAAGATCTGTTCAAATCTCTGCTTTCAGTTTTTAGGGGTATGTAATAAGAAACAGAATTGCTAAATGATATGGTAATTCTATGTTTAGGTTTTTGAGGAAGGAACCGCCCTACTGTCTTCCATGGTGTCCACACCATTTTGCTTTCCCACCAGCAATGCACAAGTGTTCGTATTTCTCCACATCCTTGCCAACACTTCTTATTTTCTGTCATATTGGGGCTTTATTTTTTTTTTAGTTTAGTTTTTGATTTTTTAATAATCATTGTCCTAGTGGATATGAAGTGGTATCTCATTGTGGTTTTGGTTTGCCTTTTTCTGATGATCAGTGATGTCAAGCATTTTTTCAGGTATTTATTGAGAACAGGTTTTGAATCAGGGCCCTTCCTCTTCTCCAGAATTTCCAGCACTACTCTCACCTTATCTATATGAGCTGCAAGTCTCTTGATTTCCTCCTGTAACTGCTAATACCAAGCTTTTCCATAGTCACCTCTCACTGTGTCCCACTATCCTGCATGTAAACATGGTTGACTCAGGCTGATTCCAAGGAGTTTGTAGGCCATGAGCAAGCACAGACTAGAGGAAAGGGAAAGCTGACTCGATGCCTGAGAAAATTAACCACAGTTTTCAATATTATCAGCAATAATAAATTGGCAGATCACTGTGTTTTCAGGGAACCAAGTGCACATTTCACTTATTCATTCGTTAACTAGACTTTCAAAATATTTATTTCTTTATTTCTATTGTCAGAATGTGCACAAGCTTACTAGAGGGAGGGTGGGAAGAAAGCACCTCCTGATGAGGCATGGTCACACTCCAATCCCTTCTCCTGTATTTCTTCATCCACTCAGGATTTAGGGCATTCACACACATGCACCCAGCATGTTTGTCGAGTCACTGGGCCAGGATCCAAACTAGGGTTAGCCATGTGAGATCTAGCTCCCTTAACCACTGCACTATAGACTGGCCCCATGTAATGAACATTTATTGAATGTGTGCTTGTGACAAGTACTTGCCTAGTTACTGGGAAGACGAAGGTAATACTGATGTAGTTCCTTAGCCTTTTGGAGAGCTTGGCAAAAGCTGAGTCTGATGAGATCAATCCAGAGAAGCAAAGATAACTCTTTATAAGACACTAAACTCCTATGCACCTCTTTTATTTGCTGCTTCACTCTCTTTCTACTTTAATTAGGTTATGGTAATCCATAGAAATAATATTTTGTTTGGGGCAACATAAGCAGTGATTAAGAGAACGAAATCTGAAAACAAGCAGACCTAGTGTCTAAAACCATTTCCTGCATGACCATGAGAAAGTTACCTAAATGCTCTTAGCCTCTGTTTTCTCATCATTTTTAAAGGGTGTGAGCTTATAAAGTACTTAACGCAATGCCTAGTGCATCATAAACACTCAAAAATGTTAGCTATCATTATTATTATTTCAATAGGTCTATCTTCTGGTTCTTTTATTTATTTGAGTTTTGGGGAGTTGGGGCTTTGGTTATGGTTTGGGGCAGAAGGGAGGAGGGGGCTCTGATTCATGTTTTTCCTCCTACTAGGACCACATGTGGGCCTCCTAAAAATAAAAAAGCAAGGACTCCCAGAGCGCCCATTAAGTGTCTCCCTGTATTTCACACTGTGCTGGATCTCATCAGGAATATGAGAACAGTCTGTCCCACAGACAGAATGTTTTATACATTTGATTTCAGCAAAATGAGTGCTTTTCTATTAGACACCTGGACCTGAAAAGCAAAGCAAATCTGATCAATTTCAAAAACTTTGTTCCCAAGAATCCACTGTGTCAAATTCAGAAAGGGTATCACATACACAAGATCAGTGATTGCACACCAAAGTCCAACTTGGAGGGCTGACACTGGCAAAAAGTGAATGATTCTTAAGGAATCCCTCAGCCAGGGTGAGCTCTCTGACTCTAGACGTTTGTTTTCCTTGGCAAGCACGCTCTGCAGCCTGCTTTCTCTGTGTGCTCACACTCAGGCCTCTGGGTCCTGAGTAGTTGTGCTTGAGTTAAAATTTAGCAGCTGAGACCTCAGCTGAAACTTTGCCCTGCATGATCCCGCTGTGAAACACACCTTGCTGCACTGGATATAGGGTCCAGGATGCTTTGGAAAACAATCCAAGTCAACCTCCCCAACTATGGTGCACAAGTAGGAAGGCACCAGGGAGAACATTACTTGTCAGTTTCAGTTCTAAGCTGCTTGAGTTTTACTCTTGGTAATAAAAACAGGAACCCAACTTCCCTGCATTGTGACTTTCATCTGTTAGTGTTCCGAGCTCTATCCAGAAAAGATACAGAAAAGAAAATTTGAGATCATTATCCTTAGCGTCAAAAGTTATAGTTGGCAGTTTCTGCGGGGAAGGAAAGTAAATGCAAGGAGAGCAAATCCTTTTACAATGTTAGCAGTGAATACGGCCACCATTGAGTGCCACGGATCACTTGTATTGTCACTGAAATTAAAAAGAGAGCACGAACACTCACC
>NW_006159690.1:203088-204934 GCF_000334495.1 Tupaia belangeri chinensis
GGTGACAGCGCCTGTAGTTCAATCAACTAGAAGTCGGGAACACTGAGCGTCTCCATTTGTAAAATGGTAATAATAATACGCACCACCTGCTTCCTGGGGCTGGTGGACGGGTTTGTGTTGGTTTTTGAGAGGGGCTCGAGATCCTTGAGTGAAAGGTGTGAGGCACAGTATTATAATTCTCACCACAGGGTAACATATGGAGAGTCAAAGAAAGTGTATAGATACGTATGTTTCTGTTTAAACTCTGTGTGCAATGCTGACTTTTATCTTATTTTGCCTTTAAGCTAAACTGCATGGGTCACATTTAGAGCATATGTTGTTATCATTCGCCTTTTTTAGCTCAAGAAAATTGAGTGAATAACGGGTATTGTTTTCCGGCTTGCCATGGTTAGAGTGGTTGCGTGTTTTGAAATCTCTGACTCGACACACAAAGTAGTGGCTTCTCATATTATTATACTGAGGGTGAGGGGTTTCAGGTTCTGTTCCCCCTTGTTCTACCATCCATGGATATTATGTATTCCATTTTGGATATTTTAAATTGGCAGCGTATCATTTTACAAGTGAAAAATCCTATTCACCCTCCTTGATTAAAAGAATGGACAATAAAATTGTCACTCTCTTGGATACCCGTATGCCTCTCACTCACAGCCCCTTAATTGGACTAAAGTGCTGTTCGCTTTTTGCTTTTTTTCCTGTGATAAGCTTTCACGTTAGTGGTCTTATATTTTAAACTCTTGCCAAGGACACTGGCCCCATTAAGTGTGCTAGGGAGGAATCTACACTTCTGCAGAAGGCCTTGTTCTCGATTTAAGTTAGAAACCAGGTGGTACGAACCAAAAAGGTTAGTGGTGTTCCTTGGATGTAAGATGTGAAGTGGGTTTAAGTAACACTGTATTAGTCATGAGGCAGAAAGAGAGTAATGTTGACATGACTTGAAAGTAGCATTGTTGAGCAAATGAATATGTGAGAAGCACTTGCTAAACTAAATGAGTTTTGCAGTTGTATGCACATTTGTGTAATCCTGTTTATTGATGCCTGAAACAATTTGCAAAATAGAAACAAATCCACGAAGAAGAAATATGTTTGGAATTATTTGTTTATATGACAATTTAAAAAAAAAAAAAAAACACAGGAATCCAACTGCCACATTTCATGCACTAAATATACCATATGTGGAAGCTTCCCTTCAGAAAATTCCACGGCAACCTTTTACCGTCTAACGCAGAACAATAAGGGAAAATCGTGTGTCTTTTACTTGCTCATCCAACTGCTTTTAACATGAGAGTTCGTTTTCTAAATTGTTTTTAGCCAAATAGAGTATCAGGATACTATATTGTTGTCTTTGGTATTTAGAAGCTGCTGAAGAAATACCTCATTTCTCTTAATGCAATGTAAGATTAATGATTCTGATAGAAAAACATAGGCATGGGGAAAAAAAAAAACACATGTGTCTTTAAAAAAATACTTTTAAGGAAAAATGCTTAAGTTTGTGATGGGCTAGGCACTGTTCTTAAATACTTTGCAAATATTAGTTCATCTAGCCATCATTACAACTCCCTGATTACTATGATTATTTCAGTTGACCAAGAAAAACTACGAGGCACAGAGAAGTTCAGTAACTTGCTCAAAGTCGCACAGCCAGTAGGAAGAAGGGTCAGTATTCAACGTCAGGCAGTTCAGATCCAGCAGCCATGCTTTTATCACTAAACGCTGCCCTCCACAAAGCAGAGCCTCCATGTATTAAGGCTTTTGGTTTGTTTGTTTCAAATAAACGGTCAGATTTCTGGTTGAGTTTGTCTTCTAGACAATATATTTGGGGAGCTCAGATGCTAGCCACAGACTGCCT
>NW_006159690.1:204965-207539 GCF_000334495.1 Tupaia belangeri chinensis
CTGCTGGCTGTCCTGGCCCTGTGGGACTCTCTCTCTCTGAGACCTGTGTCTCTGGGCCTCCACTTTTAGGGAAGAACACTTGTTGCTGTCTGACTCAGTTAAGAAGTACAAGTGGGCTTCGCCCTGCCAGCTGCAATCCCAGACTGGATCACTTCTCCAGATTTGAGGTTAATCAACTGCAAATTCCATTAGCTTCATACAGAGTGAAAATAAAGAACAGACGGCTTCACATGGGAGCCTGAAGTCAGGTGCGGCTCCTCCAGGCTGGCCTGCAGGTATCAGTTGTTTCCCCTGCCTCAGAGGAACGGGTGCCTTTGATAGGAAGCAGATCAAAGAAGGCTGTCCCAGAAATGTTTCTGTCACCAGAAAAGCTCTCAGAGTTTACCCCATGCACACCACGGAGTTTTCTTTTTCTGAAAAGACGTTGAATTTGAAACTTCGGTTTGTTATATCCGGCGGCTGTGAGAACGTTTCCTAGGTGCACTTTGGTATGTGGCTGTGGTAGGTACTAAGGCTGTCAACCGACGTCTCTGCCCACTAGGCAGGACGGTGAGGCGTTAGGTTCAAAAAGGCTGCTGGGACTTTGTGGTGGTCCTTCCCTGAGCCTGTAGGCTTCCTTTCACAAGATCTGATGTAGAATGGCTTTAAAAGACAAAATAAAAGCCGTTTTCCAAAGATAGCTGATGTTTTTCAAAGAAGAACAAAAGTGAACTTGCTAAGACATATTCAAATACAGCTGTTAGTTTCTCATTAATCTCAGTTGCTCAAACAAAAGCTTTGCTGGTGGAAAGAAAGAAGTATTATATAGCGGTGTTGAGGACGTTAACAATTTCCTTCAAAATGCACAGTGCTATTGGTCTTCTTGTGGGAAGCGTCCTCACGATCAGGTGAGAGATCAATTTCCGTTTGACTGTCTAAATGCCATCTGGTCATTATCTAAACCCTTTTCACTTCCCCCCACCCCCCACCCTCCAATCCCTGACCCAGGCCACTGGCTGGGTTACTGTTTTGCTTTTCTAATTTTTCCTCCTTTAATGGCTGATCTCTTCCTACCCCAGATTAAGGAAAATATTGTCACTGTTAAAAACAGAAGAAACACGCCATAACTGCATGGCTGGGAACGTAGAAGCTAACCAACCCCGATCACAAATGGTTCCTTTCTAATCAGAGTTTGTGGTGGAATGAAAGATGCAATTGTCTGGAAGGGATGAATATGGGATCCATGCTGGCTTGGGGGTCAAAGGTCATCGCCTGCAAAGGTCCCTTTCTCTCTGGCACGGCTCCCTTTGTATAGCATAGTTTGGCAGCAATGTCCTCGGACCGTCGCCCCCCTGCCAGTGCAGCTGGTACCGTGTCTGGTGCAGACAACAAAGCGTCACTCAGCAACCAGCAGCTCTGCATGGGGCCGCTTTTCTCAGATGACAAAGAAAGATGGGCTATACATTCTACCATCGCTGCCCATTAAAAGGACTCTTAAATTGCATTACTACAAGTTATTGTTAATTATGTAGTAGTCACTGGAGCTGTAGGAGCTTTCCGGGGAGGACGGTTGGGCTATATGCTGGGAGAAGAAGGAGGTGGGGGAGGGGGTAACTGTTGGAAGAAGGGGTTGCATGAGCAAGGACTGGCAAGGGGCGGGGGGGTGGGGGGGGACTCATCTGCCACGTAAAGCCAGAGTGGCATGAACAGGGTAAACCCTCGGTTCTGACGATGGGCTCTAAAGGTTGGTAATGGGACTAATGAAGGAAGACTCAATCGGCTGAAAGAATCTCTGATATATGCAGTTTGGAAATTATCCTGCCCACCCTCCATTCAAGGAGCTGCATCGGAGGTTTCTAGCATTTTCATTTAAGAATAATTTTAAGCAATTTATCACTTGGCTGTAATGCATTCGCTCTGGGCTGAAATCAATAAGTCCTGCAATGTGGAGATAAGGCCTGTAGGAAGGTTGGGGAAAGAGGACCCGAGGTTGCCTATTGTAAAATAGCCAGAAAATTAAAATTAAAGTGAAGTGTTTACCCCATTTGGCCATCTGGGGTAGAATACAGCTCCATTGGTGTTACTCATGTTATTCAA
This sequence comes from Tupaia belangeri chinensis, assembly GCF_000334495.1. Taxonomy (NCBI): domain Eukaryota; kingdom Metazoa; phylum Chordata; class Mammalia; order Scandentia; family Tupaiidae; genus Tupaia; species Tupaia belangeri. Next base: position 207,042 of record NW_006159690.1, read on the forward strand.
GGGTGGATTCTTTGAGATAGTTTTATTGTAAGGGTCCAGTTCCTTCCACTGTTTCAGAAATCAAAACAGTACATCCGCACGCCCCCAAACAAGGAAAAGCCTCTCCACTATTCCAAAAAATTCCTTTGTCGTGTTTTGAGTCAGTATTTGTTTTCTCTCTCGCTGTCCCACTAATGACTCCTAAGGCAGTGACGGAGGTTTTCAGGTCTGGTAATTTATTTGCGTGTCCCTCAACAAAGAATAAAAACACGGTTTCCAAAAGGGGTTGGTCGTGGGGCTTTATCAGTCTTCTGTGGCTTATTTGGAGGGTTTTGGCCATTGAAAAGAGATGACGCTGCTCTCGAAATGTCTGGCAAGTTTTCTGTGATATGTACCAAACTCTAGCAGGGAGAGGATCCCAATTTGATGTAATTTCGTTGCAACAACACGGCAGCGGCAGCGCTACTTTCGCTCCTCCCCGTCCCCCAACGCTTCTCCACACTACACCTCCGCCCCCCC
>NW_006159690.1:208901-221532 GCF_000334495.1 Tupaia belangeri chinensis
CCTCGTCCCCACACCCCCAACCCCTCCTGCCAATCCTCTTCAGATTAAAAGAAAATCCAAGGGAAACAGGGCACAATGGGTGCAGATGAAAGTCCACAGTCTTTAGTTTCTGTCTTTCCTTCTTGTGTCTAATTTTCCGCTTCTTGGTTGTTCTGATCTCAGCTATTTGCAATAGTTATATATAATTTAACATTATACAAAAGTATTGTCATATCAAACATAGTGAAATGGATTCCAAAAACACCATCTGGTATTTGGGAATGCACTGTGAGTTGGGAACGTGAGAAGAGATATTCTTTGCCACTTTGCTTGGGACCCAGCCATTAGCAGCATAATTGCCAAGAAAAGGTGACAGGCTCCAGGCTTAAAACAAACGGGTTCTTCCCCACCCCCCTTTGCCTATTAACTCTTGTGAGTCCTAAACCATGTTTAAAAAGACTCTAAGGACAGAGCACTATAGAACAAACAAATAAATAGGACAATCGAAAAAGGACTGTAAAATCCTATGAAAAAATAGGAAAAAAATTTTTTAATGACAACCGCTCCATTGTCATTGTTTTATGAAGAAAGTAAAGTAAGAGGAAATAAAATGAGACAGATACTGGAGGGTGGGAACTGAGGACTGGGTTAATTGTGCTTTAAAGTTATGGATTTTTTTTTTTTTAGTGGATTTGCATGATGAGAGTTTTAGTCCAAAGCCTGTTTCAAAATCCTCATTAGTTTCCTCTAATCCACCTAAAATTATGAAGGCCTAGATTGTGAAGGTCGTCTGCAATGATTCAAACCTATTTCATTTCATGGACGTTGGCACCTACATTTCTGTCAGAAAAAGAGAATGAATACCTTCGAATTGTCTCTGGTCTACAATTTTGGGACTGCCGTGAGAGAAATAACGGAATACAAGCCTATGGACCTGTACTTGGCTTACCCAGTTTGAGAACAGTTTTAAAAAAGAAAAAATCCTATGTAAGAAGGAAAAGGAGTTATCCTTCTAGACAGAAATCGGAGAGAGGACTTCTTAGCAGGAGATAAAAATAAGGAAACAGCAGGAAAAAAAAAAAAATTAAACCTCTCAGAGCTATGTTCAATCTGGCGTTCACAACCTGGGTCTGTATCTGTTTCAAACTACAAAAATAGTTTACAAGGGTCACAGTCGTTTTTTTCCACGCAGTGTGTCAGAAGTTGGGATGTGCGACCCAGAACTGCCATTCCATTACACAGAATCAAATGATATCTGGTGGGTGGATCGAAAGCTTGCCAAAGAAGACACAGTGAAAGCGAACCCTCTCAGTCTAGCTCCTGTTTTTAAATATTTATATCTCTGGCAGACTTTTTTGGGGTAGAGGAAACTGAAAGCTCTTTTGCTATCTGTCATTTCACCCAGGCAGAAGAGAGAGAGTCTCACGACTTGATTTTCCTCGAATTTGGCACTGGGAATGGCGATGGCGTTTCTTTGGGGTAGTGAATTTCTCTTTGTGGAAAAATGGTCTGGTCCAAGGATTTTTACAAGAGCCAGCAGCCGCTCTCCACACCCGCTTGGGGCAGGGCCAAGTTCCCATTAGCCCGGCTGCCACAGCTTGGGCCTGCCTTGCCATGCGATCGGCCAAGACTGCCAGTAGCCAGTGTCGACTGAGGTCATGGCCCATTAGGAAGCCTCGGAGGAGAGCCACCCTGTGCCCAGGGCAGTGGAAGCGGATCGCCCTCGACACTGAGCCGTCTGGTCCACTAGCTTGCCTCTATCATGAACTCTCTATGTGATTATTGGTTTTTCTCTTCCCACCTTCAATAGCTATTCCTCTCCTCATGGATCCAGTCACTAAGGTGAGCTGGCTGTTGCTGCCTTTTCTGTCTGACCATCACCTCTGCCGTCTCCTCGGTTCAGAACCTGGAATACTGAGTTAACCTTTCAAGGTTGCGGGGCTGTATCCCAGCGCATCTCGCTGTGGTGAAGGTCATGGCCTTTAGAATCAGACAGATATGCATCATAATCGTGTCCCTGCCACCTCCTAGAATGTGACCATCAGCAGGTTTTAAGCCTTTCCCACAAAATTGGAGCCTAGTTCATTTTGAACAGGGCTATTATAGGTAAGACAGTTTGTGAAGCCTCTGGGACACTACAGTCACCTCGTGAACGTTCAATATACTAAGGCTATTGGTTTTATCACTGACAAATGCATACAGTTATATCAGCATACCTTTTGATACACCTCTTTTCTATACCAAGAGTTAAGTTAAATGCTAAAAAGGCAGAGATAAGTAAGACACAGAACCATCCCTGAAGGAGTTCTCCCTTGGGAGAGATTGATTCGTCAACTACAAAATCATTTTAACTTTCTTTTTATATTTACATGCCTTTTAATTTTCAATTTTTATAAGATTTTTTTCTACAGCATCATTGTCAATGGCAATAACCATGGTTGTGGTAACGGTATTCATTGACTCAACCTCTGCCATGTATACATTTATACACAGGGTCTCATTTTACTTTCCTTGTATATGTTACTAACAATGATTACAAAAGAAAACCTAGGAAATCTGAACACTAAGTAACCTGCATGGGTACATGCAACTGGGAATATCTGCCAATCAGTGAAGAGCAGGAATAACTTCCCTCTGTTTTCTTGGTTGGAGGGATAAACGCAATTCAAGATTCTAGGACTCTGTTCCAATTCTAACAGTGACTAGCTTGTCAGTTGCTTCAGACAGAGGCAGAATAAGTCATAGGGTGCATCAGAAATACTCCGTCACCAAATATTTTTTCAGCACGTGCTAATGCTTGGGATGATCAGATAAACAAACAAACAAAAACCAAATTGACAACAACAACAAAAAATTCAACCCAACTTCTCCCACAGGGAGGATAAAATTCAGTAACGAAAAGGAAGTCTGTTTGTAAGTGACTGTGATGCATGGGAAGTGTGATGCACACAGCATGAGAGAGTCTCAGGAGATGGCATTTCTGAGCCCTCTTACCTTCAGCGAGGACCGGGCCAGAAGAGACTATCAGGAAAGGCTTGAAGTCCAGGTGATAATGAATGTGCAGAAATGATGAGGAAAGGTGCTTCGGGTGGAGAGAAACATATGCGCAGAGGCTCACAGGTAGGAATGGGTCAGGTGTGTGCTGATAAGGGTTCAAGGCCCTTGCAATAAACCCAAGACAAGTTAATGAGGACACGAACTTGGACAGTGTCAGGACCAAGAGGAGAGGATGGGTGTCGGAGGCAGCCGCACCTTGCCAAATTGTACACATGAATTTGTTGCTTAATAAATATTCCTTGATGAGGACAACATATGCTGTTACTTAATAAATATTCCTGATGAGAAAGACATGTGCTGAGCTGATGAAAAAAAATTTTAATCACCCAGTGCTCGGTTTTTCTATTGGCTCCCAAGGAACCATTCATTCACTGAAGCATCCAGACACTTACTAAGCAAATACCGTGCACTAGACTAGGCATCAAAATGCAAAGGCGAGCAAGACGGGGTCTATTCCTTCAGAGCATTCAAAATCCAGGAGCAGGCAGAGACAATCATGTAGAGAAATAATTCTGGAATGCTGTGGTACAGCAGTACAAAAGGATAAGACAAGCGCTGGGGGGGCTAGGGGGGGTGGCTAGGTGACTAAGTACTTAACATTGCCTGGACCACTAAGACAAAGCAGCACAGAAAACCTCAGTTTCCAGCTGAGGATTGAAATTCATACCTCCCTTCAAGGAAGAGCACTTCTCAAATCTGCAAAGCACTGTATAAATGTTACCAGACCTTTTCCTATTATTTTTCACAACCAAACTTGAAAGTTAAGTTAGCCCAAAGGGGAAACAAGGATTTTATTTTTAGAGCAGGAAGAACACCTTAAAGATCATATGGCCGGCCCCTGGCTTTCAGAGTGTGGCAAGTAGCTATTGCTACCAGATGAATAAAATGTTATTTTGTAATCTCAAATTGATAATACTTCTTCAAGTTTAACCACAGAGAACAAAGTGGGTTTTTTTGTTGTTTTTTTGTTGTTGTTGTTGTTTTTCTGATTCACCCTAACAGCTGATATTGGAGTTATATATTCTATTTGCAAGCACAACCATGGTATTGTCTATTTGGGTATTTTGTTTTGAATGCCTGGCCCCACGAAAATTCTGATTGCACTGATAAGTAGTGAAAGTGGTAACATCTGTGGGCTTTTTGTTTGTTTGTTTTTTCTTAACAGCTTGACTCAGAATCTCAAGATACCCTTCATTTAATCTGGGCCAGAAGCTTGAAGGCACAATAGTGAGGCATTTCTATTTCAAAGATGAACACGTAGCGGTACTTTTGATGGTACTTTCTATTCTTGGGCACCTATGCAAGGGATCCTCAAAAAGTTCAGAAAAATGCTTATTATGAAAAAGCTATGCATGAATTTCATTTTTCCCCCAAATACACTCATACTTTAATTATTTTTCTGCAAATTTTCATTGTATAACAATCAGACACAAAGAACCCAAAACTCACAAATATCAAAATTGTCTATGATATAATATCAATGAAGAAGAGCACATCATGAGTTTACAAGAAACTGATTCAGATGTTACCAGTGGATGAAAGAACTGGCCAGCAACCAATGTGATATTAGCCTGGCATTTATTTGGGGTACCTGTGACTTACTCATACAATTTTAGGTTGACAATCTAAATTCCAGAAAGACCAATGCAGAGCTACAGTCTTCCTCATCAATAACATATTTACAATTAAAATGTACATGCAAAGGTGGCATGGACGGTTAAGGAACTGGACTCCCACATGGCAACCATGGTTTGAGTCCCAGACCCGATGGCTTGAAAATTATGCCAGCATGTGTGCGTGTATGCTCAGGATCCCAAGAGGAGAATAGAGGACAAGGGATTACTGCATGGCCATCTACCCTGGGGGGGGGGGCAGGGGTAGGTGAGTGAATTCTCACTTTCCCTCTTTCTCTGTCTCTCTCCATCTCTCTCTGTCTCTCTCTGGTGAGTCCACATACCCTATGGTAAAAAAGAAGACTTTTTAAGTACATATAGACATGTACTAGAAGAACTTCAAAAAGTTTGTGAAAAAATGGAAGTAACAGATGAGTTTATTTTGGTACAAAATAATTTTGTAATGGATGCATAGTTTTTTTTTCTTAATATACATTTTCCATGAACACTTTGAAAATCTCTCATGTTGTTATATTTTTCATGTCAAAGGGATTCTGTGGGCAGAGTAGTTACTGACCACTTGTGGTTTATTTATTTGTCTTTTTTTTTTGTATTAACATTTTGATTAAAATTACTTTTAAAATAAAATAAAACCACAGATATTATTGACTTTTTTTCTGAATTTATATACAAATTAGTAATGATGCCCCTAGAACTCACTGAACATGCTAGGTACACACATACATGCTCATGACCTGGGCCTTTCTCCCTCTCATGGACGAAGTAAGCAAACTTAACTTTAATAATTGGTAACCTAATAGTTCAAATCATTATGTTAATGATCTCTAGGATAGTTATATTTATATATATACACACACATATGTGGGCAAGTATGTATATGTATACATATATACACACATACATATAGGCAAGTATGTTACATATATTATGTATTTTACATATATATATACATACACACACACACACATAGGTAAGTATTTTGTATACATGGACACACACATGCAAATCCCAAGTGTATTCTTTACCATAATATAAAAATCAGATACAAGGATCCCAAAACTTATACTTCCATTAAATATGAGTTTTATTTAAATTTTCAAAATAGTTAAGATAGGTCATAAAATTAAATTCTCCTCAAACACCACCACAACAACAATTTAGTTTCATAAGGACACAGTTTGAAAACCATTGATCAACTCTTAGACCTTCCCAATAGATCCTATACGAAGTATTTTACATGACATACATACATTTATAATGTAGTCACTAAATGTGTATTAGATACTGATTTTCTCATTTACTATCACGATATACATTTTGTTTTACAACAAAGTTATTTATAAGATCATGTGAAATAAAATCATTTAAAGCCAAATATTAAATGGCTAATAATATAAGAGAATATAGAAAAAATTGTGAGGATAATAGATAACTAAGGTTTACAAATCCTTCTTTAATAGGACTTAATCCTCCACTTATCAATCCAAGTAGAGAGCTAGAGGACCACCATCCTTTGGTGGTAAATGAGGACTTTCCCCCATTTATCTTCACTCTTAATCATCAGGTGCTGTCTTTTCTGGCTGCACAAGCAAGACCCACCTGCTCAGCCTCAAGCTCTAAAGGCTTTAGCATGTAACGTATGTGACAAGATTTTAAATTTTGGTTGACAGTTTAAAGATACGCTAACACCAACTGTCTGTAAGTACTTCTATGGGCTTCCCTGAACATATTTGAGTATTTAAGGTTGCTAAGTAGGAAAAACTGACTCATACAAACTTATAATATAAAAGACTATCTTTGCTCTTCTTGTCCAAAAGTCCAAATACATCACTGCCTTTAATCATGGCTTGATTCAGCAAATCAGTCACTCGGTTTCTCCAATTTGCCTTCCTTGGGGTTTTAAGGCAGGAATCTTCCCAAATTACTTCCCCATTCACATTATAATAATAAGAACATGTCTGCATTCCAGAAAATAACCCAAGAGTCACTCCGTTGGAATCCATGGAAATCCTATGGCCCATTCTTAAACCAAAACTATAGCCAAAGGATGAACGATGCTGTTTGAATTAGCCAAGCCAAAGTGTTCCATACCTGGAGAGGAACCTGGAACCTGGACCCACTGGGGCTCTGAAAGGCAAATAGAGGCTACTGGGATTACAGACAAGTGAGAAAGAAAGCTGGCAAGGTAGCCATGAATATCCACTGTATTGAAGAAAGACTAGTGATGTCACTATAGTGGAAAGTCTTTAGATTTGATCTGTGAAACATTTTGGATACTTCCAAGGATATGTCATAGTCTTCAGAGATATTTATAAAGCACCCATATGCAAGAGGGGAGAGTGGCATGCCTCCAGCTACCTCAGGCAGGCCTGGCTAGTGTCCACAAGGATTTCTGCGTGAATTTCTCCTTGTCGAATATCACTTTGAGAGTATGTTCCACACTACCTTCCAGGCTGGGCTGTTGCCCTGCTTCAGGATTTACTTACTAGTGACTTTTGAAAATAGGAAGGTAATAGTACAAAAATAATCCAATAGAATGCTACTTGGAGGCCAAAAACAGAAAAAGAATGTTATTATTTGAGGTTGAACATAGTGTTATTATTTGGGCTTTGATGTTAGCAAAGAGCTGTGTTCTAGTAGTGAAGGCATTGGCTTCCTGCTAGTTTCTACCGCCACCCATATTTTTTTTCTAGGACTCTCAGAGAGCCTAGGATATGAGTCCTAACTATCGTAAAAAAGAAATATGTCTCAAAGGCAAACTTGCCCCAGTTCAAAGTTTTATCCTTGGAAGTAGCGCTGTACCTTAGTAGCAGTCAAAAATAAGTGTAGTTCCTACCTACATGAGTTTCATTCAGCACTAGGCAGAGAAAGAAGGATTTGTGAAAGTATCAGATCTTCTCCAGTACCTCAGGAGAAGGTAGCATGTCAACAAGTGCATTTCACTTTTATAATTGGAAGATGGAGAATCATACTCGACAACAATGTATTGGATAGAGGCATTCACTTAAGGAATTTTACCTATGGGCCAGCGGCATGGTGGTTAAGGCAGCTGGATTCCACATGGCTGACTGCACAGTTCAAGTTCTGGATCTCAAAGCTTGAAAAACACACAGGGCGGGTCAGCAGGTGGCATGGTGGTTAAGGTGCTGGATTCCCACATGGTAAACTGCAGCTTGAGTCCCAGACCTGGCAGCTCGCTCTCGCTCGCTCTCTCTCTCTCTCTCTCTCTCTCTTTCTCTTCCTCTCTCTCCCTGCCACTCTCTGGTCAAATTTTAAAAATAATAATAAGTAAAATTAAATAAAAATAATTCTCTTTTAAGATAGGAAAGAAATAAAAATACAGAGGTCACATGTACATGCATGCCCCAAAATCCCAGGAGGAGAATGAAGAGGAGGAATTGTAGTGTGGCTATCTCCCCCTGGAGGATGATTTCTTACTTTCTTTCTCTCTCCATCTCTCTCTGGTGAGCAAAGGTGTCCCATAGAAAAAAAGAAAAGATAGATTCCTTTACTTAGCCTTCAGATCAAACCCATAAGGTATATCTTTTACCCCATTTCCCAGATAAGTAAACAGAGGCTCCAAGAAATGCATGGGTTGCTCCCTACTACACAGACAACTGCTGCTGCATGACCATGAGCCCATCTCCTCCTTGCCAGAATTGGGTCTGCCTGCCCTGCTCCTTCTAGCCTCTTGGGCCTCAGAATGCCTATGCCGAGCCCTCCTCCTCCTCCTCCAGCCTGTGAGGTCCAAATCCTGGGCAGATGTCTCTCACCATATGCTGGGGGTGATTTAACAAGGCCAAACGGGCAGCCCCGCGGTTAGAGGCACTCTCCGTTACACACACATGCCGGTTGCTGCTGCCTGCCCAGCCCGGCTGGCCTAGCCCTCACCCACTCCTTCTTGGAGACAGCAGCCTGCAATTGCAGATGCCAAGCAGCGGAAGATATTTTTAAAGCTACAGCATCTGGCTCCTTGGCAACCTCCACCCGCTGGTGGGCCGGGTGTTTTGGAGTTGCCTCTGGGCACTTCACATGGTTTGGCATCTGATCCATTGTCTAGGCTGCCTTTTAGAGCAAAGCTTTTTCTGTTGGGTGGTGGTGGGGGCAGTTCTTGAAATCAACTTTTGATTATGACCTGGGTGTCCCCTCTCAGTGGCATCAGTATGTCTCTGGATCTTTTGTAATTTTTTTTTCGCTTCCCTTAATCAAAAAAAAAAGTGATGAAAGAATGAAAGAAAGAGCATTTCCCCTCTGCCAGAGTGGATTTGAATAGAAAGCTGCTCAGTAGCTGAGCAGCTGCCCAAATCTTGCCCACCGTGTCCACATTCTGACTAGCTCAGAACACAGCTTTCTTGGCATCCAGACTTCCCTCAGGCTTGACTATTCCTCAAATGTCTCCCCAGGGAGGTGAGGGATTTCTTTTTCATTTCTTTCCCTCCCCCCCTTGTTTTTGCAAAAAAAACTCTGAAGCTTCCTGTCTACATCAAATAGCCATTCAAAAGAAAAAAAAATTAAAAAGACACTGACAATTCCCCCTGGCAAGCTGTATTAAGTTTTTCTTTTTCTTAGAAAGGTGCATTTTAGGGAACACCAGTTCCCAAGCCTGGAAACTCAGGCTTAGGGACTTGGCCCTGTTTCAGAACACCAGTTTGAAGACAACTTCCAGTGAGGATTTCAGGCCTGCTGACAAGAAAATTATCTCAGCTGGGGCAACAGGCTCCTGTGTCAGAGGGCTGGGCAGGGTACCAGCCTGCCTGTCACCCATGACTGGGCAGGAGCACCAAGCCTGGTTTTGTCTCCAGCCAACAGGCACAAGCAGTGCCTACCAGAAGGTGCCAGGGGGCAGGAGTGACCACAGAGACCCAGCCAAGCTGGCCAGGGGTATGTCTGTAAGTAACCAGCACCCCTGGGCATGGTCATTCCCTTGCCTCATTGAGCTACACTGATAAAAGATCCAGGAAATCAGTAGATCCCCCACCCCCAGCCCAATCCCTGCCCCAGTCTCCTCCTCAGAGAAGGGTTCCGTGGCAAAATGGGACGGCTGGGCAAGGGGGGAGGGGGGCAAGAGGGTGCTGCATTTGTTCCACAAATGATCAGATAGCACTATTCTCATCAGATGAGTAAAAGAGGAATTTCTAATACCTACTGAACACACACGCTGTACTGTGCTGAATGCATGGTACGTACTAGCCCAGCTCAGCGTCACCACAACCCCAGCAAGTAGGTATTACTATTCTCTCTTTACTGATGAGGGAACTGGAGCCCTGAGAGCTGAAGCAACTTATCCAAAACCATCCTGCTTGTATATGGTGGAATTAGGATTTTAACTCAAACACTCTAGCTCTAGAATCCACCTTCTTGATCATAAAATAAAGATTGATAAAAATGAAGGTCGACATTACTGTTAACTTGACATTAAAGACCAAACTCAACGAGGTAATATTGGTTCATTTTGGTTAGCCTTATTTAGATTTAAAAGATATTATGAAGGGGGTAATAGTAGGCTATAGGTGATGTGGTGGTTAAGGCACTGGACTCCCAAGTGGCTGTCTGCAGTTCGAGTCCTGGACCTGGAGGCTTACTTTCTCTCTCTCATAGCATGTGTGCCCAGTAGCAAATTTTAAAAATAATAACAATAAATAATATAAGATTCTTTTTTAAAGGAAAGTAGGATATAGGATTGACTCAAAATATATAACTATTGCTGGCATTTTTGCTAGGCTCAATGAAGGCAATCTCCCTCCCTTCTTTACCCCTGTCGGCCAGGGGATTTTCCCTCAAACTAGCTAGCAGGAAGAAGCTAAATAAAAATGGAAGATATCAAGAGGAAACCCCCACGTCGGCACAGGCAGAATTTCAGAATTCTGAGCGGCTGTAGAAAATCTGATTAAAACAGACACCACTGGGATTAGCAGATGGTGTAATGGTTGCATCACTGGACTCCCACATAGTCCACTGCAGTTCAAGTCCAAGACCCAGCAGCTTAAAACTCACACCAGATGTGTGTGTGTGCACGTGCATGCCCAAAATCCCGAGAGGAAAATGGAGGAAAAGGGATTGCAGCATGGCTATCTCCCCTGGGGGATGATTTCTTGCTTTCTGTCTCTCTGTCTCTCTATCTTCCAGTGAGTGCATGCACCCTATAGCAAAAATCTCCCTCTAAAAAAGGGAGGAAAAACAGATGATGTTACTTACACATATTGATTCATTCAAAATATTCATTGGGTGCCATCTCTGTATTAATATTGTTCTGGGTGCTACAGACTCAGCAGTACGGAAGAAAGATACAGGAATCCAAGGGAAGGGAAGCTTCTCAATGTTGAATGGAGTGGTTAGGTGAATCCAGGCTGAACGGTTGACATTTGAGTAAGTTGCTGAGGGTGGTTAGCGATGAGCCATGTGGGTGTCTGGTGGGAAAGCTGGAATAGCAAGTGCAAAAGCCTAAGGTGAAGGACACCTGGTTGCTCAAGGAATATCAGGAAGGTCAATGTGCTTAAAACAGTGTGAATGAGGACAGAATCATAAGAGACAGGGTCAGATAAGTAACTAAGCCAGGAAAGATGGGAACCATGATCTGATCAAATAAACGTTGTTTAAGAAGATATTCCCAGGGAACCAGCAGTTAGAATAATGGCTATGTCACTGGACTCCCACGTAGTCGACCGCAGTTCGCGTCACAGACCCGGTGGCTTACAACTCACGCTGGGCACGTGTGCATGCGTGCCTAAGATCCCAAGAGGAGAATGGAGGAGAAGGGATTGCAGCGTGACCATCTCCCCTGGGGGGTGATGTCTCGATTTCTGTCTCTATGTCTCTCTCTGGCGAGCCCACCCGCCCTATAGCGAAAAAAAAAAAAAAGAAGACATTCCCAGTATCCTCATGTAAAGAAACTAAATGGAAGCTGATGACCTCCAAGAGTGAAGAAATGAACAACTCTAGGAATGGAATGAAAGGAGAATCCAATTGGCCCCCACCTTTGCTCTCTAAGCCTCGAGACTCACTCACGTAGAACTGGCAACCTCACAAGAATGCCTAAGACTATGCTCATAAGAAAACAGGAGGCGCTTTTATAATTTCACACCCACAGCAATGGCTCATTGCCTGCTGCAGTGCATGGGAGTCCATCATTAAAGGCCTAGCAGCCCTCTGGATGCTGAAGGCAGACATGGAACTAAGAGGACACCAAACACAGACAGAACCACACTCACCATGTTGTCAAAGAGCGGAACATTTATCATCCTCTCTTCACCATTCTCTCAATTCGAAGTCCTTCTTTCCGGTGTCTTATAACCTCACACCCCTGGAAATGCCCATCAAGAATTATCATACTTGGTTTCAATAAGTGAGCAGAGCTACCAAATCCAAAACTCCCACATTTGAAGGATTTGGGAAGGATGCAAAAATGTGCAACAGGACAAAAATCCCAAGAGGTGGCATGTTTTAGAATTTTACTTTTACATTAGGATGGTAAATTCTGATCTGTCACTTGCCAGCTAGATGATTCTCTGGGCTTCAGTCTTTTCCTAACTCCTTGCTAGTGGAGATTTCATGATGTTTAGCCTTAAAGTGTATAAAGTGGCCTGAAGAAAAGCAGAGAGGAAGGAAGACCCTAACATAGTAGTACCTAGGTACAACTCCTTCTCATCCAGGAAACAAAGGTGTTGGCTGAGTCATTCATGCAGCAAATATTTTATTACCACCTTCTCTGTGGTAGTTGCCACACTTACACCCACAAGCTCCAATAATTGATTCCTTGGAGGGGAAATATAAAGATGAAAGTCTGAAGGATTCCCTGAAAGATCTGAAAGTACAGTTTTTTCCATTCACCATTACTAAAAGGTGAATTTTTTCTTTCTTTCTTTCTTTCTTTCTTTCTTTCTTTCCCTTTTTTTTTTTTTTTAGATTTTTGCCATATGGCAAGTGCACTTGTCAAAAAGACCGAGAGAGACAGAGAGAAAGCA
>NW_006159690.1:222048-231979 GCF_000334495.1 Tupaia belangeri chinensis
TTTCTTTCTTTCTTTCTTTCTTTCTTTCTTTCTTTCTTTCTCTTTTTTTTTTTTTTTGAGAGAGAGAGAGAGATGTTTGCCATAAGGTGTTTAGAGATAGGATAATCCTATGACTTTTCTGACATCTTTCAGGTAATGACTTAACTTGAAGCTTAGGAAATATTGGACCAGCAGTTGGCATAATGGCTACATTGCTGGACTCCCATGGAGTCGACTGTGGTTCGAGTCCCAGATCCAGTGGCTTAAACTCACGCTGGGTGTGTGTGCATGCATGCCCAAGATCCCAAGAGGAGAATGGAGGAGAAGGGATTGTGGCATGGCCATCCCCCCTGGGGGGTGATTTCTCACTTTCTGTCTCTGTCTTTCTCTGTCTTTCTGGCGAGCACGCACACCCTATAGCAAAAACCTCTCAAAAAAAAAGAAAAAAAGATTAGGAAATATCAGTCAATATTTCAATCTTCCATGTTGGGTGCTGTAGGCAGGTGACATGCCTTCACACCTTCCGTGCACTTGGCTTTGTGTGTGTGAGTGTGTGTGGTGTGTCTCCTGACATCTCGTCCCTGAACTTGCTTATCCTGATTTCTGTCCTTCCATGGTTGGGATAAGAGTTGAGATCTGCCTCTTTTTTCTCTTTTATTTTTGTCAGCCCAACATATGGTGCCATAGAGGGTCCCCTTCGAGGTCCCTAGCAGCCTCTCCCTTGATTTCATGAAGCTCTGCAACGAATTGGAGCTGATCCCCCATCAGCTACAGCCACTGATGCACATCAGTGATAACTGATGTCCTTCCTTTGAGGGCTTCTTCATGGCAGGCCTCCCTTGGAGCAGAAGCTGTTTTGTAAAGGACCCTGCAGGAGACAGATGGAAAACTCAGATGACGTGACTAAAAAGAGTTTAATTAAGGTCTGTTTACAAAGGAGTGGGCAATGTGTGATGAGACCAACAAGAGAGGTGAAGTGACCCGGAGCTGACCAGAGCAGGGAGTTGTAACCACTCTGAAGCCCAAAGGGACAAGTGAAGGGAAACTACAGGAGATGACCTCCTAACGGGAGCCGAGGCCTCCAGCAGTACCACATGCTGCCTAGGAATCACAGGCCCCAAACTCTCTCCTCACATTCTGCAATCTTACCCGTACCTCCTAGTGGCCCAACCCAACCAGAAGTCAAAGGGCAAGTGAGCCCTGTCCACATAGCTTATCGAGGTCAGCCATCTAGGACACAGAGCAGAGTGCAGAGGGGCGGAGAGCGGATTTAGAGGAACAAACCGAGTACCATTCATGACCTCTTTTTTGAATTAAATGTTTATATATTTTCAAAGTTCATTTATTTATTTCTTCAGAAAGAGAGGGGTAACCCCAATAGGTTCCTCACGTAGTCATCCACCTCCAGTCTCTGCTGGCCTGAATCACAGCCACACAGATGCACCTCATTTGTTCAGGGAGGTCCTGGGACATAAACTCAGGACCTTTCCCATGGGAGTCCAGTTGCACCACCACCTGGTCCTCAAGAAGATGGACAGACCCCTATCTGCCTCTTTAGCTACTTGTTTCTTTTTATTTTTATTTATTTATTTATTTATTTGGAGAGGTTTTTGCTATAGGGCGCATGCGCTCACCAGGAAGACAGAGAAAGACAGGGAAACAGAAAGTGAGAAATCACCCCCCCCCCCGGGAGGATGGCCACACAACAATCCCTTCTCCATTCTCCTCTCAAGATCTTGGGCACACACGCACACAGGCCTGGCATGAGTTTAAGCCACTGGGTCTAGGACTCAAACCGCGGTCGACTACATGGGAGTTCAGTGACACAGCCATTATGCTAACTACTGGTCCCCCTTGTTAGCTACTTGTTTAATTGCATTCTCTCTTACTCTGACTGTTCCAGACATTTCTTCCATCAGCACTCTGACCATATACTTGTTCTCTCCACCTAGAACATTCTTTCTCTGCTCTCTACGTACTTAAAACTTTTTCATTCTTTACAACCCATTTTATTGCACTACTTATGCAGGGGATCTTCCAGAAAAACATTGTGTACTTCTTTGGATTCAGTATTCATTTTCAATTACAAGTCACTTCTCTTCTCTGGACACAAGCTCCTTGAGGGCAGGTGTTGGTTGGCCTTGTCCACTCTTGTTTCTAGAGCCTGCACCCAGCAGAAGTGCAGGACGAGTTTGCTGAGTGATGGCATTCCCCGGTCTGGGCCTCAGTTTCTCAGTTAGAAAATAAGGGACTTAATGCAGATGACATGAAAGGCCTCTTTGAGCTCTCAAATTCTCTGAAATGTAAATGCTAGTCCCACAGGTGAGACCCTCTTGACTTCTCTGTCAAGAAACTTCTTCCAAGTTTATACATTAACCAGAGAATACAGTAGGGGGAGAAGGTTAAGAAATCTCAGATTACTCACGAGAGGCGAAAAATAGCATTACAGTGGACGTATACAGTTTCTCAAGGAAATGAGCAATCTCTTCTTTGATGGACTATGTGAAAGCTAAACTGGAAGGAATAATTAGATTAAATGGTGATGTAAACTGGAAAGGAAGCATTACTTCCTGCACTGCACCAAATGTCTTACAGGTGGCAATGGGACCCACCAGCTCAGTAATTAGGACGTTTTAACTGTCTGCACTTAACTATGTGCAAGTGATTGAAAACGGGAGTTTCACTGGAACCCCTGGCACCAGAACATGTTGATGAAATAAGCTTTGTTCTCAGTTACTTGATATAAAATAAAAAAACAGGATTCATGGTAGATAGATGTTGAAATGACTTCGTTTTTTTTATCCCGTACAACCTAGGCCTCTGCTAGCATGCACCAGGGAGTCTTGTGACCCTGAAGAGTGCCTACCCCTAGTGTGCCCCAAGGGTAGAATGGGCATACAAAGTTCTGTTGTGAAAGTCAACAAAGTATGGTCGAGGCCTCATTCTTCCGCTAATTATTTGCGCAATGTTGGGAAAGCCAAAACCTGAAATATCCGATGCCTAAAAAGCACATCATGACATTTCTGATAGACGGAGAAGGTGTCTGATAGATAGTGGAGGCTTCAGGAATTAAAGAAAATATTTCAGCCTTGGAGTCAAGTAAACGTGCACCCCAGCCCAGGTCTGGCCACTTACAACCTGGATGACCATAGGCAAGCCCTCGCTGAGCCTCAGTGCCTTACACACAAACGCAGGTGTAACAATGCCCACATCACAGACCTGCTTGAACAGCGACTGTGTTGCTTCTGTGTAAATGGTAGCAAAAGCAAAGTGGTAACAGATGGACAGGTTTCCGCCTAGCATATCCAAAAAGCCAATGTTTGGGAGTCAGCAGGTGGCATGGTGGTTAAGGCACCAGATTCCCTCATGACTGACCATGGTTTGAGTTTCTGACCTGGCAGCTTGCTTTCTCACT
Source organism: Tupaia belangeri chinensis (assembly GCF_000334495.1). Lineage (NCBI taxonomy): Eukaryota > Metazoa > Chordata > Mammalia > Scandentia > Tupaiidae > Tupaia > Tupaia belangeri. Next base: position 225,443 of record NW_006159690.1, read on the forward strand.
CTCTCTGTCTTTCACTGGTCATAATTAAATTAAATTAACTATTTTTTAAAAATGTTTTACATCACTAATTTATTTAGCAAGTCTGAATTGAGGGCCTACTCTGTACCTGGTCCAGATTATACAGGAGTAGGAACAAGGCAGACATGGTCCTGCTCTCATGAACTCCACAGTCCAGATGATGTGGGGAGCAGGAGACTTCAAGTAATGAGACAATTCTATGAAAGAAAATGCATGAGTCCCAATTAATGCTGTGCATTATTTAGATGTCAGAGCTCAAGGAAGGCTGCTCTGAGGAAGTGACGCTAAGACTGAGACGTGAAGGATGAGTTGCCATTACCCAGGTGAAGTATGAACTAACAATTACTAAGGACCAGATAGTGGCAGAGCAGTAAAGGCAGCATTCTGCACATCTGACCCACATGGGAAAGTTCTGGATTTACATCCAGATACCTCCCTGAGTACACCAGGCACACATATGTCCATGATCCAGCACTAACTGAGGCTGAAGGTGGAGCATGGTATCAAGACCCCATTGGGGTGTTTCTCCCTTTCTCTTATAGAAGAATGTTTTTTTCTTTTTTTGGAGAGGTTTTTGCTATAAGGTGCATGCTCTCACCAGAGAAACAGAGAGATAGAAAGCGAGAAATCACCCCCAAGAGGGGATGGCCATGCCGCAATCCCTTCTCCTCCATTCTCCTCTCGGGATCTTAGGCAGACACGCACACGTGCCCTTCCTGAGTTTAAGCCACTGGGTCCGGGACTCAAACTGTGGTTACTACATGGGAGCCCAGCAACATAGCCATTATGCTGGCCCCCAAGAAATAAATTATTTTTAAATTTGTTCCACGTGGTGAGAACAGCATGCGTGAAGGTTTAGAGGCAGGAAGGAGTTTGGAAATGAGAGGCCAGCATGGAGTGTTGTTAGCAAGGGCGAGAGGTGTGAGGAAAGGCTGGCGAGGTGAACCAGTGCCAGCTCATGTGGATGTAATCCTCCCCCGAGGGGCAAACCTTTCCCTGTACTCCTTGTATGAAGCAGAGTCCCTGCCTGTGCCCGTCTCGATGATTTCCAAGGCAACCCGGGAGAGCAGGCATGGCTGACCTGTATGATAAAAGACCTGTGAAAATCCAGATTTTCCACCTTATACTCCTCCATTACGTCTTTAGGGTGCAGCTTCGTCGTTGCCTCAGTGTCCCTCACCAACATTCATTTGGGCAAATATCATCCCACAGATGTTGCCCACCCAAAAATTCTCAAATTCTGAATTTCAGTTTCTTGCCAACTTCCTTTGGTGCCTTCCCCTAAGAAGAAAAGAGCTGAGCATCTGCTCTGCTCATTCCTGCCCCACTGCCATCTTCCGAAACTCTCAGGGGAAATACTTCGGAAGGAGGAGAAAACCTCAGGGCCCCACAAAGGATGTGCTGTCAGCCAGGAAACAGCTGGCACAGACATTATGACAGTATTCAGGTCTTCTGCCAAGCTTTGGGGAGGGGAGAAGTGTCCTGCTCTCCAGGAGTGGAGGGCACAATGTGATCCCTCGGGGACGGAAGACCCCTGGAACAAAAAAGCCCTTGGATTTTCCCCTTGAGCTGCTCTGTCCTGTAATCACTTAGCTTCTGGTCTACCAGGCCTTGGATTAGGCAAAGCTCTAGTGATTTTGTCCAGGTCATCACAGGCTAAGTCAGGTGGAAAGTTAAGGTAATTATCCAGATGACTCAAGTCTTCCAAAAGAGGAAAGTACTAAATGTAGGACCTGCCTACCCAGCTTGGCTTCCTGTAAGCATTAGCCATACCAGATCACTGCTCAGCTCTCCATATTGCTAGGATGGGTGATCACATTATTCCAGGGGTCCCTGACCTACAGATAAAATCTGAAACAAACAAGTGTCATTCACCCAACAAGGCTTTATCAAGAGTTACAATGCGCCAAGCCTATGCTAAACCCTGGAGCAACAAAGGCATGATTAATCTCTGTCTCTGAGAATCAGGAGATTATAACCTGGAGAGATAAATAAGGCCAAGTGACAGCAGGAACTAGAGAACTGCACTCACAAAGCAGTCGGCCCAACTTCAGTATGACACTAATTGTTAAGGAGTTTGGAGCCGGGGGTGGAAAATGATTTGCAGAGATGATGGGACTTGAAGGAAATGACTCCAGCACACAGAAAGGAAGAGAATAATCCCTCTTGTCAATTAGATACACAAAAGTAAGGAGGAAAGATAGGCACAAAGAATTCAGTAGAAAGCAAAGAACCATACAAGAAAGTTCTGGAAGCGGGGCCAGCAGGTGACATGGTGGTTAAGGTATTAAATTTCCACATAGTCAACTACAGGTTGAGTCCCAGACCTGGCAGCTTGAAAATCACACTGACGTACATAAGTATGACCCAGGTCCCAGGAAGAGAATGGATATGAGAAGGGATTGTGGGACGCTCATCCCCCTCAGGGAGTTGATGTCTCATTCTGCCCACTCTCCCGCCCCACCCCGTCCCGTCTCTGGTGAGCACACACACCCCATAGCAAAAACTTTAAATAAATAAAGAGCCAGAAGTTTAAAAACTCAAAATCTGATTCAAATTTGGGTCCCAGTTAGTAGAGGAACTTTGTATAAGATACTTTATTTTGGATTGAATTGTGTACCCCAAAAAGACAGGTCAGTGTCCCAAGTGTAGGAGCTTATGAATGAGTAAATGAATAAATTCCTTATTTGGAATTAGGGTTCTGTAGATGTAATCAAGTTAAGAGTTTATTAGCTTGGGCCCTAATCCAATATGGCTGGTGTCCTTACAGGAGGCAAATGCCATGTACAGACAGAGCCACACAGGAGAGCATCTTGTGAAGACAGAGGCAGAGATGGGGTGATGCAGCTGCAGACCAAAGACTCCCAGGAAAGCTCCTGAAGCTAGGAAGAGTCAGGGAAGTCTTCTTCCTATGGTCTCAGAAAAGGCATGATCTTGCTGATTCCTTGATCTTGTATTTTTAGCCTCCAGAACTGGGAGACAATACAGTTCTGTAATTTAAGCCACCCTGTTTGGGGTACTTGTTACAGCAGCCGTAGGAAACGAATACATATTTCCAGGCATGCATTTAGCCTCAGTGAAGGTGCACTCACTCATCAGAGAGACAGTATGAAGGGAGATGAAATAACACTTAAAAAGCGCTTCATACTCCCCAGATGGAATTACACTGCCAGATAAAGGATTTGTATCTTCACTCCCTGGGAGAACACTTGGTATAAAAAAGGTAACATCTGACCATGAGGAAGAATGGAGGATGGTTCATGGGTGAAAGTATGAGCTTTAGAATCAGAGGCCAATGTTGGCCCCTCCCTAACTCCTACTGCTAGTGGGACCTTGACCAACTTACCTCCCTCCATCAGCCTTCGTGCTTTTGGCTATAAAATGGAAAAAATAGGGGGCCAGCAGATGGCATGGTGGTTAAGGTCACCGGACTCCCACATGGCCAACCACGGTATGAATCCTGAACCTGATGACTTGCTTTCTCACTTTCCCCCTCTCTCACTCTGTCCCTCTCTAGTCAAATTAAAATAATTAATTAATTAAGTTTAAAAAATGGAAAGAATAACTAAACTTACCTTCTAGAGGCAAGTGACCTTTTCAAGAAATCATGCACAAAAAGCCCTCAACACTGAGTTTAGTCCCCCACCTTTCCTACCCCAGGTTTTACCTCAGGGACTGTCCAAACTCACACCCCTCTTCCCACAGCTAAACCTTTGTCCCTGTGACATACATAGGCTTTGATCTCGACCAAAATGCCTTTGCCACCAGGAGACACCAAAAAACAACTTGCCTTTTTTTTTACTATTTTCTGCCTTCCACACAAGTTGTTACCCATTGAAAGCCAAAGAAAGAGAAAAAAGAAAGGAAACATATACCTTTCAGTGCTCCCTCTAACCCAGACCTTGTCCCGTGCACTTGACCTTCCTTATCACTGGCTTTAGTTTCATTTTATTCCATGCTCATCACACCCCTCTAACATATGTGTCTAACCTCTATCTCCTTCTGTTCCAAGAACCTACAATAGCACACAGTGGGTGCTCGGTAAAAGCTAACCTGCTATAGCAATGCTGACAGTAGTTCAGTCAGGCCAGCATGAGAGAAGAACCAAGGAAAAGAAAGAAGACCCTTTGTGTCTCCAGAAAACTGTTCACTTCTACCAACAACAAAAAAAAAGGAAAGGTGGCTCTCCTTTTGAAACTGGCCTGAGAGACCCAAGTATGCCCAGGAGCCCTGCCTACCACACCTTGATCTCACTCTACTTCCAACATTGCTCACCCCGCCAAGCTGACCATTAAGAGAATTATTGGTAACCTCTTCCTCACACAGCCTCACCCCAGGACATCCTATCAGCCATCGGGCCTTATTAGTGTTCATTGTAGCGTAACTGGATCCCAAGTCATGTGCTAAACGCTCCATCTGGAGCTACTCTTTCTGAACACTGATGAGGGCTGTGCCCTCTGCATCCTTAAAGGTCTTCCAAAGAAGAAGACCTTGGCTTGGGTTTCCCAAACCTGCTCGAAGCGAGGAAAGCACCTGCAGACTGAGGCTCTTTACCTTTGCTCGGACTAAGTGAGCACAGCCTGGCAGAGACCTACTCATCCTGCTCATTCTTTTGTAAGGCCATCACCCCAAATATGTTTGGGGATGCATTTTGTTCAGTTTTGTTCATTTAAATTTTGCTAGAGGGCACGGGTACTCGCCAGAGAAAGAGACAAAGAAGAAAGAGAGAGGGAGAGAGAAAGTACCCCACATGAGGGATGGTCACATCACAATCCCTTTTCCTTCATTTGTCCTTTCGGGATTTGGAGCAAGGCACACCCATCCACCTGGTGTGGGTCTGGGACTCAACCATGTATGTCGTCGGTCATGTGGTATCCAGCCGCCTTAGCTATCATGCCACCAGCGAGCCACTGCTTGCTTGCTTAATATAGGCAAGAGTAGTTTTTTTTTTTTAAATCTCCATGTGATAAATTCTAAATCTGATAAATTTACTCAGCAAATAGTTATTGATCAGCAACTCTATGCCAGGCATTGTTCTGGGTTATAGCAGTGAACAAAATGAGAAGGAAAAAAGGCTCTGCCTACCTTAGCTTATGCTCTAATGGTGGAAAAGAGAGAAAACAGTTCATTCTGACAAATTGAACTACAGAAAAGTGTATTAGTCAGCTAGGGCCACCATAACGAAGCACCACAAATTGGATAGCTTAGGAAACAGGAATTTACCACTCACAGTTCTGGAGACCAGAAGTCCAAAATTACAGTCCAGCGGTGTTGGTTCTTCTGGTTCTTCCTGTGAGGAGACGATGTGCACCAGACCTCTCTCTTTGGTTTGTTTCTCACTGTGTTGTTCTGTCTTCCCTCCTCCATGTGAGTTTATGTCTATGATTCCCCTAATCATATTAGACTATGGAGAATGCTGACCCATCCAACTAACTTCACTTTAACTTCATTACCTCTATAAAAATTGTATCTCCAAATAGAGTCCCATCCTGGGGCACTGGGGGTTGGGGTTTCAATGCATTTATGGAGGTGGGAGGGCATAATTCAATCTATAATGAAATTAGAAGTAATGAGTGCTATGAAAAAGGAAGATAGGAGATGGGGCAGGAGGGGTGTGCCGAGACATGACAATCCAGATGAGCATTTTAGGCGGGAGGAAAAGCCAGTTCAAAAGCTGTAGGGCAGAAACAGACCTGCGATATTCTAGAAAAGCAGGAGACTAATGTGGCTGGAACTGAATGGGCAAAGGGGAGAGCAGAGGTGAGGTCAGGTACGTGAGTGGAAAGAGGGCAAAAGTGTACTTCTGCCATCAAACGAATGGAAGCTGCTGGAGGGTTTAGAGAGGAGCATGAACTGGTTCTTCTGTGTTGTGAGGATTTCTCTGCTCTAAGTTTTGACTTTGGGTCAGGAAACTGACCTGCACAGTATTATGTTCCATTTTTGCAGTATGATGGTGCTTACACCATCTTTCATTGCATTGACTCTTGGGCCCATGACCCTACACCTAAGTGCTCTGGTGCAGGATTTTATGAGGTTGCATCTTCCTGTGTTCCATAAGCCAACTTCCTCAGACTCCTTGGGTTGTGAATATCACAGGCTTTCTGTAGCACTTTCCAAACTGGTCACAAACATATGAGCATTGCCCATGATGGGGCTCTACTTGGCCCCACATTTCCATATCAAAACATCAAAGCGATAAGAAATGAAGAAGCCTCTGAGCAAGCACCAGAGATAACAAGCCCTTCTAAAATTGCCGTTGTAGGAAACAGAAGCCTTGGGACCAGCAGTTGGCATAATGGCTATGTTGCTGGACTCCCATGTAGTCGACCACAGTTCGAGTCCCGGACCCGGTGGCTTAAACTGACACCAGGCATGTGTGCGTGTGTGCCTCAGATCCTAGAGGAAAATGGAGGAGAAGGGATTGTGGTGTGGCCATCCTCCCTGGGGGGCGATTTCTTGCTTTCTGTCTCTCTGTCTCTCTCTGTCTTTCTGGCAAGTGCACATGCCCTATAGCAAAAA